>NC_057388.1:51281486-51581486 GCF_019320065.1 Cervus canadensis
CCATATGCCCCAAGCTCCAAGTTGGATGCTCTTTCTACGGTTTAATTTGCTTGTCAAAAGATGTTAAAATCACAAACCTACAATGTCTAGATAAACTTAATATCACATAGAGAAAAAAACACACAATAACAATTTTCCTCACTTTCTTTAAAAATAACAAATTAATCTCAAATAAATGCAAAAGGTTTGTAAAGTTCAAACAACTTCTGAATTATAAATAAAGTGACCTGGTGCCACATGACTGAAAAAAGAAAATCACACACACACACACACATATGAGTTTAAATTACTTATTAAAAGCCAAAATCTTGTCTCTTTTTTGAAGGAAATGAAGCAGCATGAAGTGCACAATTTTCAAGCTAACTTAGAAATAAATTACTTTTAAAGCAGAAGTTTCAGAAAAAACTAATTTAAATCAAACCACAATTCATTATAAAATCAACCTTTCAAATTTGACTGAAGTATATCCACTTATTTTAAATGTTTTTGCAATTTCTATTTTATATCTTTGAAATTTTGTTTTAACATCCAGGAACCTTAAAACTTTGCTGTAATATTCTTTTGTTTGTTTGTGATTTTGTCTGTTTTTTTTCTTATAATGGAGAGATGGCATCATGGGAAGGAAGAAAGACTATACCTGCAGGCAACTTGTTTAAAATTTTTCTCCTGTTGCTTAAACACTTAAGAATTAAAATACCATTTAGAGAAAAACACAAGGGCATCCAGTGGCTGTTTCTCATAACTGACATGAGACATCATCATGACCCCTTCAAAAGCCTTTCCAAATTTTTCAAAACTAAAATTATTTACTCAATAAGCTGGAACTATCTTTGGTGAGCCATAGTAATCCATCATGTGAATAAATATTTAGACAATATTTTAAATGTGTGCAATGTACTTGACAGAATTACAACTTTCCTATAAATAGAATCTGATCAAAAACATTCTGCTTGTACAATAAAAGCCCAGCTAGAAACACAGTTGAGTCAAGGAGAGAAAGCTGACATCTAGGAAAACTTCAACAGTGGAAAGTGACCATCAGTGACATAAACTACTGCAGGTTTAAGAGGTTTTAAAAGTTCTTTTTGTTGAAGTAGATCTCCTATAAAGAAGATATACCTATCTCAAGAAGATATTAACAAAACGTCTTAAAATGTACCACTTGTAAATAAACATATCTATTCCATAAGTAGCATTATACAACAGGGAAAAACAACAAAGTAGCACCATACATATTGACTTACTGACAGGGAGCAAATTCCAAGGTACACTACTAAGTGAAAAAAGCAGGATACATCAAAGTATATATGTCTATATTACCATTTATGAAAAAGTGACATATGGAGATACATACATCTTTATAATATACATTAACTGTTTCTAGAAGAATACTAAGAAACTGGTGTCACTGATTCCTGAAAAGTGGAAATGGATACTTAAGGCATTGCTTCTCAAACTTTTTCATGACTACATACACATTAAAAGCAATACCAATATATGGCACATTGGGACAAGCAGAATGCCATCTGTCACAGGCCCCACCTTGCTTAGCTGGAGTCTAAAAACATATCTCATCATATCCTTAAAGTAACTGAGATATAGTAGGCTATGAGATACTATGTATTACCAGTTTTTAATAATTGAACAAGCCAAACTGACTAAACGATATCATCTACTCAATCATTTTGCACTTTATTTTTTTAAATTAACATGTTTTAATTGCACATTAGATAGAACTTTTAATTGCACATTAAATGTTACTCAAATAATCACTCAATTTTTCAAATTTTAAAATGCTGCTGATTATAATATTTATAGAGTAACACCAGGAGTCTTCAAACCAGAGTTCCTTGCATTATGTTACACTATGATGTGTTTACTCTATCTTGAGCATTTCAAAAATTTAAAAGGAAATTATTTTTTCAATCAAGACAATTGTACTAAAATTTAGTCAAATTGTATCCATTATTCTGCTATGTTTTATTTTTAACATATATAAAGCAGGTAAGCAAAAGTCCCATTTGTTAGCTTATGAAGCTCCAGCTTTTATTTTTGACTGAAAAAGGTAGAAACAATTTATCATTTTATTACTTTAATCAATGCAATTTGTTAGATTAAAAATACTCAAAACATAGAGGAAATTAATAATAACAGAATAAATTCTTGGTGGGAGTTAAACTGTTGCTGATGTATATTTTAACCTCAGTAAACAGTAGATGTGTGCTAGACAGCACTTTTTTGGAAAGAAAGTACGTTGCATGTTTCAGAAGGACATTTTAGTTGGTTTTCAGACCAAAACTATATAATAGCTTTTTATTTTATTAGTTTGTATTAAAAAGTTTATGCTAAGAACCACACATGTAGACCCCTGCAATTTTTATACTTATGATAATATGTCAGATGATGGAGGTGTTTCAAGGAGATAGAAGTCAAGATCACTTTTCAGAAAAGTCACAGGTAAAAGATTAGGACTCGGGGTGGCAGGGTGGGGGCGGCGGGAACAAAACAAGAGGAAACTATGTATGATTAGGAAAAAAGTGGACTCGACAATTTCCCCAATGGGATAAAATAACGAGGATCCAGTGGCACTGAAATATTTAGGGAGTTTTTATCACTGACTCCCATTCTGCCTGTAACACCTAATCATTCAGGCAAAAATATCTGCATGTGCACAATGTCTAGATGCTGTGTTCAGCACTAGGAATTCAGTGATGTTGCCCCACAAGCTGTATAAAAGACTTGGATAGGAGGTTGAACTAGGGAACAGCTGGTGTCAAATATTAATTAGACAGACAGAGGAATTAAAGAAACTATAGGCATAAGAATGAATAAAAAGTAGTAATCCAATCAAGAAGGAATGAAAATCTGAAAGTGGACTGTAGCAAAGATGATGAAGCAAAGAGGACATATTTGATGGGCATTTATATTACTGTCTGTTTCACTTTGTGATTGACTAAAAGAGGGAAAACTAAAAATGACTCAGATTTTTTTGGTTTGGTTGTATGTTCTAGATACCACAACAAAAGCAGTCCAGTAGGATTTATACTGTGGTAGCAGCCTAGAAGATTCCCAATGACCCCAATCTCTGCTTCCTTGTCGCATACAATCCACTCCCCTGGGTTGTGGGTGGGATCTAGTGCCTTGCTTCTAAGGAGCTTGTTGTTATTGTTGTTGTTTATTCACTAAGTTGTGTCTCGACTCTTTTGCAACCCCATGGACTATAGCCGACCAGGTTCCTCTGTCCATGGGATTTCCCAGGCACAAATACTGGAGAGGGAATAGGCAAAATGATGGCATCTCATTTCTATGATTAAGTTTCAAAATAACTGATTTCCTTTTTTTCACTCTAAGTGCTCACACTGATGAAAGCCAGTTGTCATGTTGTGAGTTATCCTACGATTAGGCTCCGGTGAAGGTCCAAATGACAGGCCCAGATCTTTTGTGTGAATAGCACAAAAATACTGAGGAAATCGTCTTCCAATGTTTAAAAGCTATAATCAGGTTCAACAAAGGAGTTACTCACACAAATGATGAATTAGTTAAGTTTGTTATTTCACTCATATCTTTCCCCTTAAAGTAAGCAAATTTCATTCATCAGTTGCAAACATAAGTTGGCTGTTGATAACAAGAGTTCAGCAAAAATCTATGAAAACTTTCAAAACATTTGACAGAGTACTTGAGTTTTCTTGAGCTAAGAATAAAGTGCTTTATAGCAGCAAAGCATCATTCTTTATATACGTATGTGTTGCTGGCTTTGTATGTGTTTATATCTGATACTGGAGAGTTTCTCTAGAGTGGTGAGTTTCATCTGCTTTATAGCCAAAGAGTAAGAAAAAGAGCCTGTACCTCCTAGCCTTAGGCAATTTATCTGGATTCAGAAACCAACTCATTCATTTTTGGTGGTGCATCTGAAGCAGATACTATGTAACCCTACTGTTTGCTCCCTAATAAATACCCATTGAATTGACATGAATTGATTCCTCTGCTCTACCATCCTGATAGCCAGTAAGAGTCTAAGTCTCATCTTGTACTTTCTTAACTACAAAGAGTGTTCTGCTCATGAATTCAATGAATGTTTACGGAATGAGTGGATGAATGAAGGAGTCACTCAGTTAATCAGTACAGGCAACAGTAGACTGAGAAGGGTATGAACGATGAGGCTTGAAAAGAAAGGGGAAGCAATAAGGGATATGGCTTTAAAGTCTGTCATGCATCAAAGGAATTTTATTTGTACACCTTTTAAAATGGAATTTTGGCAGAAATTTTAGAATATATTTGAACACTATAAAGATAAGAAACTTCAGGAATGCTAATTGCTAATATGACACTATGATGTAAATTCAGCATGGTATATAAGGAAAATGATACTTACTGTCATTGCTGTGTGTGACAGGGAGGAAAAACAATAGAGAAGTTACTTGGCAACTGGTTGAAACAGCATCATTGTCAGCAGAGTCATGGAATCTCCAAATTGGAAAGGATATTAAAGGTCATCCAGTCTAACAGGAAGTTCGACAGATGGCCATCTAGCCTCTGCCTAACCATTCTAGTCATCATTGCTTTCTGTGGTAGCCAGTTACATAGCTGAATAATCTTAGCACTTGTAAGGCTCCTTAAATCCAGCAAAACCTAGCTATGTGAAACTTCTCATTGTCCCTGATTGAATACCTAGAAGTTTCAAAAATGACATCTGCTTCTTATGTGCAAAAGTATAGAGGGAATGGTCCTGCACATGACACATGAGGCTTTGGATCTCTGTCACAAATCAGCCACTTGTTAGTTTATTCTTGGTCAAGTCATTTAACCTCTGAGCTTTACACACACACACACACACACACACATAACGTAGGGTTGTTATGAGGATCAACAAAGATAATATATGTAACAGGGCTTTGCAAACTATAAAATGCTAAAGGTGCTATATTTCATTTTGATAGCCTTTGTATATTGAATATAGCTACTATTTTTCTTGCCCAGGTATAACCACAGTTATCGTTTGAAGGGTCACATGGTTTTGTGCAGGGGGCAGAAGGCATACCTAACCTGTCCTGACCAATACACTAAATTGCCCCATTTTTAGGAGCAACAACAAACTATGAAAGAAAACTTAACCTCAAGAGACTCTATTCACATTAATAATATTACTCTGATAAATTATGCCTTTTAAAATAGTTCTTGAAAGTATATTTTCAAATGGCAAAAGATCCTCAATCATATTTTGGATATTGTGGGATACAGTTTAATATCTCCATCTAAATTGAAAGTGGGCCTTTAAAATATAACAATATTTTATTTTTTCTTTCAGAATGCTTCGTCCTCAAGTATACCTCACAGTTACATTAAATTTTATCTTTCGTTGACAGCAACACTTGCCTAATAGTTCAGCTAATAAATGATTTAATAACCAACATAGGAAAAGGGGGAAATACCATTTGCTAAGAGCTGACCATATGTCAGAAGATACAGAGAGCCTTGAGTGAACATGAGGCTATAACAAATGCCAACCAATTCCTTTAGAAGAGATTTTTTAAATTAAAATAAATGGTATAATACCATCTACAAGTTAAACTCTTACTTTTCCAGACTTTTCTAACTGAAATGAATCTTCTCAAAATTTTTCTAAATATTCCTGGATATCTGAAATTTTAATCCACCCCCTCATCTGAAATTCATAGTTTATATACTTACTAATTAAGTCCCAGTGATTCTCTGGAATTTACAACAGTAAGAAAACTGTTTACCTATAAACAATACTGTTTCTGAAATATCTGTGCTTCCTAAGCTTAAAATTGTCAACCAAAAATGGAAGAGTCTGATTTTTTTTTTAATAATTTTGTAAAATACTAATACCTTTCCCAAGTCATTAGCTGAAAAAAAAAACTTCAGTTTGAGGGACTTCTTCAGGATATAATAGAGGCTCCAGAAGAGTCCCTTATACGGTGCTATTTTCTCTGTTGGTATATAAAGTGTTTTACTTTGCACAGCAGGGCTTCCCCGGTGGCTCAGATGGTAAAGAATCTGCCTGCAATGCAGGAGACCCAAGTTCAATCCCCGGGTCAGGAAGATCCCCTGGAGAAAGGAATGGCTACCCACTCCAGAGAATCCCATGGACAGAGGAGCCTGGCGAGCTACAGCCCATGGGGTCACAAAGCTTCGGACACTCTTTGCTTTTCACAGCTCTCCATGACTAATGATGGCAAATCACTTAGTGGCACCAGTGATCTTCTCTGCCACTCATGCTGTTTCCCGAGAGTTTGTAGGGAACTTACTCATATAACCCTGCAAGTTCCTGGTCTTCTCTCAGTCTCTTGGTCTTCCACCTCTTTCCAGGAAAGGAAGGGGTAAATTACTTTATTGGGAAACATGGGCCTCTCTTTTTTTCTCACTTAATTCAGAACATAGATGTGAAAGAAGAATAATTTATTGGGCCACATAAGACATGCGCCCCACTCAGAATAATCAGAAGTTGTCCATGGAAATTGTCAAGAGTAAGATTCACATCAGTTTAAGAAATTGCAATGCTATCTGTCCTCTATATGATCCAGGTTTTAGTATAAATTTCTTTTTTGTAAAAAATCTTAAACAACATGGTGTAGAATCTAAGTACACTTGGGGAAAACACATCGGTGCAAGTCAGAGGAAAGAGAGCTAAAGCACCTGGTGTGTACAAATATGTTACAGGGATGCCAAGCTGCGGCAGCTCCCTGAGGCATCACCTCGGGGTGATCCCTCAGGCATCACCCTGAGGCATTCTTCCCTCAGGGTGGCAAGAGGGGCCTGGGGCAGCCAGAGTCCTCAGGCCAATCACCACTGGCCACAAGGTAACCCATGGTGTGCTCCAAATACCATCCCTTTCTATGCACGTCAGGCATGGATAAAATTGGGAGGCACTACCACAGAAGTAGTAGCTGAATAGAAAAAGTTAAGTGTGACAGCTTAGTTACCTGCCCATGGCATGGCAATCCCTCATCAGAATGTAATGTGCTGCAGGTATAGAACGATGGACTGCTTGAATGTGGGTTAAATTACAGAATTTTAATACAGTTCACCAAAAAGAAAACACTTGGACAACTTTCTGGGACCCAAAATAAATATGTCACTAGGTCCTCACTACTCACTATGTGGAAATCAAGAAACTGGATCACGAGGCATGTAAAGATTCAAGTCAAGGTCAAATCGTTCACCTCAAATGACAGAAGAGATTTTTTTTTTTCCTGGGCAGATATTTGTCTCTGCCTATTAGCATCACCTCTACTTGGATCACAGTTATATAAATATAAAATAATTTTTACAAAAGCAAGAAAACTAAGCTCATTATCAGTTGGGCTCCAGAAAACTAAGAATTACTGACTTTATATTATTTCCATGTCACAGAAGAGCACAATAGAAGTCTGCAGGATTATATGTTTTGGAGCTCCTCATACATAAAGTTGTCACACAAACTTGATTTAATGTTCTTAGGCCTCAGTTACTTTATCTGTTATTTGAGAATTACAAAGCCAACAAAATCCAAATGCTATTATAAGAAAGGACATGGTTTAAAAAAAAAAAAAGAGAAGAAATGCTTTAAAATACTGTAACACAATGGCAATGCTAAATAATGATTATTTTGCCTAAGGTCTTATTGTTGGAGAGTATTTGCTCAGTTACTGAAATACTAGTGAGTTGGGGACTCCAGCAGTTTGTAGAATTTCAGTATATCTGACATATAAAGGATAAAAAGTAGCAGGAAAATGAACATGAAATAATCATAAATCATAATCTAAAGGAATAAACTTTCTAGTTTCATTTGATATATGTCTTTTTATTAAGCTTTATCACCTACATATCTGGACAGAAGCCAAACCTGATGACAAAGGGGAACTGATTCTTGTAGCTTCACCCAAACAGTCAATCTCAGCAAAGCCTAATAGTTACAAGAAGAGGAACCAGAGCTGGGTATTAATGCTTGGGCAAGCCATTTAACTTCTCATTTCTTCATCTCTAACAAGAGAATAACACAACCTACCAAAGAGTTGTTTTAAAAAATTAAGCAAGACATGTAAAATTTTTAAAGGAATTCCTGGCTTAAAGTACTCTCTAAACAGTGTTAGCTATTCTTATTATTTAATCCTACCACAAGGATCCATCCCTCAATCCCCCACCACACCCAATTTAGCCACACTGAGTCCACAGAGGCAGAAATGTTAACATTAAGGTTTTTAAACATTAACTAAAGTCCATATCATGCTCGTATTTCCACAGTTTTTACTTAATGTCCTTTTCTTGTTCCAGGATCCCATCCAGGACACTATGTTGTATTTTGTCATTATGTCTCCTTAGGCTCACTTTCCTTGGCTGTGATAATTTCTCAAACTGTATTTTATACTATATCCCTTGGTTGGGATCTGATATTCTTCTTATTATTAGATTAGGCTTACAGATTTGGGGGGTAGGGGGAGAAGACCACAGTAGAAAATAGCAATTTTCATCACATTATATCAAGTTTATATTCTATGAACATAATATATCATTTGCATCACTACTGCTTTTGACCTTGATGATCTGGATGAGGAAAAGTTTGTCAGGTTTCTCTAATGAAGCTACTCTTTTTTCCCTTTTCCATATTGTATTCTCTGGAAGAAAATCACCATGTACAGCCCACAATTAAGGAGTCAGGAATTAAGCTTCACCTCTTTGAGGGTGAAGCATCTACATAAATTATCTGAAATTCTTCTCTTCTGGAAATGTCTATTCTCCCACTTATTTATTGAATCCTTTGTCTATATAAGTATGGTATGGACTCACTGAGATGAATTTTATATACTGTGCTTTTCTTGAACATTTTCTTATTTTCTGGCATTATAAGAGTTCCAGCTGCATCTTCTGTATTTCCTGCCCCAATCTGAGAACAAGCCCCATTTCTTCAAGGATCCCTGGTTCTTCTTTTTAGGAGAAAAGTGTGAGAAACCAAGGTATAGATAATAAGTACGCCTATTGCTTTTAGGCCCTCTCAACTGACAGAACAAGGAAATAAGTGTGTATACTAGCCAATGTATATGCAAATATCTATAAACACCTCTATCTGTAGTCATCTGCATCTACATTAAGCTAAAGTTTTTATTAAGCTAAACCTAAAGTCTATGTCTCCAACTGTATTACCACATGGGTCACTCTAGCCCCCTCCCCTTGCTTATCCACAAACTCTACAACAAACTTGTGATTAATACCTTGTCCCATTAAAATACTTCATAAATAATATACTTTTTTTTCACTAAAACTTCTTGAACTTCTCCACATGAAACAAAACTTTTCAGCCAGAGTATAACTTAAAGAAAACTGAACAAATCTCAAAAATTCTACAATGTAAAGTGTCCAGTAGTTACACTGAAAGCACCTCTCAATCACTGGTCTTGGCGAGTACTTCAGGAACAGAAGATTATCGAAATGATGTCTCTCATCTAAAATTACATAAAGAAAACCCTTGTTTACTTACTCATAATATTTGTCACAGGTAGCCCAACATGTATCCTCTAAATGTAAATGTCAGATATTTACTTACAGATTCACAATAATGAATTAACTCAATATTTGTGATATATGCCTTTAACTACCTAAATCTCTGTTTCCAGAGGTTCTTAAATCTCTCAAACTCATGTATCATTCCCTCTGCTATCCTCCTTAGCATAGAAAAATATTCCTAACAAATGAATATTTGAGTATCAATAACAAATACTTCAGTACAAGACTACTAAATAATTCAAGTTGCTGTTATTTTATTAAGTTTTAGAATAAAGCATGATAAATATTGATGAAAGTCAAACTCATAAAACTCATTAAGTTTTTCAAGTATTATTTTATTTTAAAACTAGTAATTTAAAATTTATAAATGAGGTTTATATCCCTCAACATTTTCAGCAAACATCAGTCAGTTATTTGGATTGTTAAGGCTGTGCTGTATACAATCTTCAAGGAATCACAGTAAGTTCTGATTCACTAAGAAATGTGTTTGTACGTGTGCTTAGTCGTTTGAGTCGTGTTCAACTCTTTCCGACCCTGTGGACTGTAGCCTGCCAGGCTCCTTTGTCCATGGGATTCTCCGGGCAAGAATACTGGACTGGGTAGCCATTTCCTACTGCAGGGGATCTTCCTGACCCAGGGATGAAACCCAGGTCTCCTGCAACTCCTGCACTGCAGGCTGGATTCTTTACTGCTGATTCTTTACTGGATTCTTTACTGCTGATTCTTTACTGGATTCTTTACTGCTGAGCCCCTGCAGAAGCCCTACGGAATAACATGAGCTTATTGTTGTTCATGCTATGGTGCTGGAGAACATGTCTAAAGACAAAAGACTCTAGCCTCTAGTAGATGTAGTAGAAATTAGCCAAATTAGAATAAAATTTTAGAATGTATGTATAATTCATTTATAACAGGGTTTATTTTGCTGTTACTTCTAGTGTTACTTCTAAATCTGCTTTTTGTTTGTTTTTTTTTTTTCCTGATGGCTAACTTAGACTCACTTACCTAAGTATCCTTACAACTCTTGGAAGACAATCTGAGGACCATTTTCTCAAAAAGGGAAACTATATCCCCAAAAGGCTATTGCTTAGTTTTGGAAAGCAACCAAATGTGAGTCTTGCAAATTTTTTATTAAAGAAAAGCTAACTTTTATTATATCACTATAATCATTTACTTTTACTATATAAAAAATATTTTACTAAATTTTACTGTGTAAACATCATCATCAAATAAAAAGTTTCTTTTTATTCAAACTTTATGAAGTCTTGAAATTCTGAATTCTGTCAATAAAATGAATGTAAAAATTGAAATACAAGTTAATTCAAACAAGCATATCTTAAATGGCTAAGTGCAGTTCTTCAAAAGAGTAAGCTAGAGTTGACATAGATATTTAACACAAAGTTTTTCAGAAATAGAAACACAGAGGACAAAATAAAACTAACTGAGGAACACTGAGACTGGAGGACAGACAGATGTATCATGAAAGTTGCAGTGTAATACATGGCCTAAGGTTCACAGTCACAGAATGACATCTACATTCTACATTTATATAGACAATCAAGAAGAATCTACTGTATAAGCACACGGAACTCTGCTTGATATTCTGTAATAACCTAAATGGGGGGGAAAATGAAAAAGAATAAATGTCCGTTGGACAGCAAGAAGATCCAACCAGGCAATCTTAAAGGAAATCAACCCTGAATATTCACTGGAATGATGCTGAAGCTGAACCTCCAATACTCTGGCCACCTGATGTGAAGAGCCAGCTCATTGGAAAATACCCTGATGCTGGGAAAGATTGAGGGCAGGAGGAGAAGGGGATGACAGAGGATGAGATGGTTGGATGCCATCACCCACTCAATGGACATGAATTTTAGCAAACTCCAAGAGATAGTGAAGGACAGGGAAGGCTGGTGTGCTGCAGTTTATGCGGTAGCAAAGAGCCAAGCATGACTTAGCAACTAAACAACAACAATGTATATATGTAACTGAATCCCCTTTTTTGGTGCACTTGGAACAAATACCACATTGTTTATCAACTATACTTCAATATAATTTTTCTTAAAGGTATACAGTTGCAGAAACCTAACCTCCAGAAGTAATGGGGGTATGTCAGGATCAGATTCTAGCCAAACCTTACTATTTCAGTTTCTTCTGGCACTCCTGAATGGTTTATGTCACTGATGGGGCATCTTGTTTGGTTTTACATTGGAAAAGAAGGGGGAATGTTGCATACATGAAAGACATTCTCGTTGTGTTGTAAGAAAGTCATAATTACCTATAAAAGTTCTTTAACACACATGAAGCATATCTTTCTTTACTTATTAGTGAATTGAGCAGAGATGTAGAAAAGAATTGGTATGTGGGGAAAGGCACATTAAATCTACAGGCACTGCCAGCATTTTGTAGATGAAATAACGTAGATTTTGCAGATAATCAACTTTTTCAAAATCAAAGAGAAATTTAAAATATCATAGATTTCTCTTTGATCTAATACATAACACCATGTGTGTAACTGAATATATTGCTCTATATATTTTAAATTTCAAAGCTACTCTCACTTTATATTTACCAACAAGCAATATATTATTAGATCATCTTTAAATTTCTTTTACATATTTTTCATCTAAGCAGAAATAAGTTTATTTCTCCCTTTGAGACTTTACTTTTAGACTCTGAAAGTGTGAAAGAAGCTGAACAGGAAGTGAATACATGTTCTAAAACCCATACTGCTCATAATAACAAAGAAAAAAATCTTAGCACATCTTGCATAGCCAATAGCAATGAAAACAGCACTTTGGTGTGTTATTCTAGTTCCACTCATATTTTCTTTACCTATTTTTTTAAATTTGCTTTTTCCAACAAAACAGGCTTTAGTGCTAACCTGAAAGAAATGGCACTGATGATCAAGAATACAAGATAAAAATAATTTTAACATAAATTAAATTTCTACCTGGTCATCAAATTAGCAGCAAGATTAAAAATGATAGTATCTATCATTCTATCAAGTATAAATGATTCTAGTGAAAATCAATAAAATGTGCATCCACTGCTAAAAGAATTAAAAATAACTCTTCTGGGGAGAAATTTGGCAATGTTCCCCATGTGCTGCTCTATAGCTCTACTTCTAGAAATACATGCTAATGAAATATTCAAATCTTGGAAAAAATATACGTACAAAATTGTTAATAATAGCTTTATTTACAATAATGAAAAGCTTAAAGTAGTCTAACATTATAGAGAGGATCTGATAACTGTGGTGTACATTTATATATTGTATGTGATATATGCTCTAAAGATGGTCAGTAAATGATACTTGGAGCTTATCTGATCTCAGAAGGAATAGTATAGGAGTGAAGACTTCTAGAAGGGGATGTGAGAAGCCATCGGAGACCTCTCACTAGGAGGGATATCGATTAGGTGATCAAAATTAACAATTATCAAAAGTCTTTGGAAAAACATGAAGTTAAACAGATGTCCATCAACAGATGAATGGATAAAGAAATTGTGCTACATATATATAACAGAATATTACTTAACCATAAAGAGGGATGAATCAGCATCTGTTGAACCAAGGTAGATGTTCCTCAGTTCGGTTATGTTCAGACACGTCGGACTCTTTGCAACTCCATGGACCGCAGCACGCCAGGTCTCCCTGTCCATCACCAACTCCCAAAGCTTGCTCAAACTCAGGCCCATCAAATTGGTGATGCCATCCAACCATCTCAACCTCTGTCGCCCCCTTCTCCTCCTGCCTTCAAGCATTACCAGCACCAGGGTCTTTTCCAATGAGTCAGTTCTTCACATCAGGTGGCCAAAGTATTGGAGTTTCAGCTTCAACATCAGTCCTTCCAATGAATATTCAGGACTCATTTCCTTTAGGATTGACAGGCTGGATCTCCTAGCAGTCCAAGAGACTCTCAAGAGTCGTCTCCAACACCACAGTTCAAAAGTATCAATTCTTCTGTGCTCAGCTTTCTTTATAGTTCAACTCTCACATCCATGTATGACTACTGGAAAAACCATAGCTTTGGAAAGATGGACTTTTGTTGGCAAAGTAATGTCTCTGCTTTTTAATATGCTCTCTGGGTTGGTCATAGCTTTTCTTCCAAGGAGCAAGTGTCTTTTAATTTCATGGCTGCAGTCACCATCTGCAGTGATTTTGGAGCCAAAAAAAATAAAGTCTGTCACTGTTTCCATAGTTTCCCCACCTATTTGCCATGAAGTGATAGGACCAGATGCCATGATGTTAGTTTTCTGAATGTTGAGTTTTAAGCCAACATTTTCACTCTCCTCTTTCACTTTCATCAAGAGACGCTTTACTTCCTCTTTGCTTTCTACCCTAAGGGAGGTGCCATCTGCATATCTGAGGTTATTGATATTTCTCCCAGCAATCTTGATTCCAGCTTGTGCTTCATCCAGCCCAGCGTTTCTCATGATGTACTCTGCATATAAGTTAAATGAGCAGGGTGACAATATACAGCCTTGACGTACTCCTTTTCCTATTTGGAACCATTCTGTTGTTCCATGTCCAGTTCTAACTGTTGCTTCCTGACCTGCATACAGGTTTCTCAAGAGGCAGGTTAGATGGTCTGGTTTTCCCATCTCTTGAAGAATTTTCCACAGTGTGTTGTGATCTACCCAGTCAAAGGCTTTGATGTAGTCAATAAAGCAGAAGTAGATGTTTTTCTGGAACTCTCTTGCTTTTCCGATGATCTAATGGATGTTGGCAACTTGATCTCTGGTTCTTCTGCCTTTTCTAAATCCAGCTTGAACATCTGGAAGTTCATGGTTCACATACTGTTGAAGTCTGTCTTGTAGAATTTTGAGCATTATTTTGCTAGTGCATGAAATGGGTGCAATTGAGCTGTAGTTTGAACATTCTTTGGCATTGCCTTTCCTTGGGATTGGAATGAAAATTGACCTTTCCCAGTCCTATAGCCACTGATGAGTTTTCCAATTTTGCTGATATATTGAGTGCAGCACCTTCACAGCATCATCTTTTAGGATTTGAAATAGCTCAGCTGGAATTCCATCACTTCCACTAGCTTTGTTCATAGAGATGCCTCCTAAGGCCCACTTCACTTTGCATTCTAGATTGTCTAGCTCTACATGAGTGATCACACCATTGTGGTTATCTGGGTCATGAAGATCTTTTTTGTATAGTTCTTCTGTGTACTTTTTCTACTTCTTAATATCTTCTGCTTCTGTTACATCCATACCATTTCTGTCTTTTACTGTGCCCATCTTTCCATGAAATGTTCCCTTGGTATCTCTAATTTTCTTGAAGAGATCTCTAGTTTTTCCCATTCTATTGTTTTCTTCTATTTCTTTGCATTGATCACTGAGGAAGGCTTTCTTATTTCTCCTTGTTATTCTTTGGAACTCTACACTCAGATGGGTGTATCTTTCCTTTTCTCCTTTGCCTTTGACTTCTCTTCTTTTCTCAGCTATTTGTAAGGCCTCCTCAGACAACCATTTTGCCTTTTTGCATTTTTTGGGGGAGAGGATGGTCTTGATCTCTGCCTCCTGTACAATGTCACAATCCTCCATCCATAGTTCTTCAGGAACTCTATCAGATCTAATCTCTTGAATCTATTTGTCACTTCTACTGTATAATTGTAAGGGATTTGATTTATATCATACCTGAATAGTCTAGTGGTTTTCCCTACTTTCTTCAATTTAAGTCTGAATTCGGCAATAAAGATTTCATGATCTGAGCCACAGTCAGCTCCCAGTCTTGTTTTTGCTGACTGTATAGAGCTTCTCCATCTTTGGCTACAAAGAATATAATCAATCTGATTTCGGTATTGACCATCTGGTGATGTCCATGTGTAGGGTCTTCTCTTGTGTTGTTGGAAGAGGGTATTTGCTATGACCAGTTCGTTCTCTTGGCAAAACTCTGTTAGCCTTTGCCCTGCTTCATTTTGTACCCCAAAGCCAAATTTGCCTGTCATTCCAGGTATCTCTTGACTTCCTACTTTTGCATTCCAGTTCCCTAGAATGACAAGGATATCTTTTTTGGATGTCAGAATTTGCCACAATTTGCAAGAATTTTGCGAGTTAGAATTTTGTGAGAATTTTGGAGTTCTCACAGAAGAGAGCATACATCCCTCTCCACCATCTTGCACTATGCACCAGATGATCCTAGATCCTGTTATACAGAGTGAAGTAAGTTAGAAAGAGAAAAGTATCATATACGAACATGTACATATGGAACCTAGGAAAATGGTACTGATGAGCCTATTTGCAGGGCAAGAATGGAGACACAGATGTAGAGAATAAATCTGTGGACACAGCAAGGTAAGCTGGGGACAAAATGAACTGAGATAGTAGCATGAAGTATATACATTACCATGAGTAAAACAGATAGCTAGTGGGAAACTGCTCTACAACACAAGGATCCCAGCCCGGCGCTCTGTGACGGCCTGTAGGATGGGGAGGAGACTCAGAGGGAGGGGATACATGTATACTTACGGCTGATTCACACTGTTCTGTGGCAGAAACCAACACAACATTGTAGAGCAATTATCTTCCAATTAAAAGTAAATTAAAAAAAAAAAATCTCTGGAGAAGAGTCAAGAGAAATGCAACCACAAGGGAACTTACTCAACCAAATCTACCAAAACTCAGTAAGAACTGTGGGTTTCCAGCTAGGATAAGCTGCCAGCCAATTCCAGATGAGCTGGCAGCCAAGTAACAGTGTCCATCTCTCCCAGCTTCTATCTGGAGTCAGACCTTGGTGAACACTGGCAATCTCACTTCCACAGTGCTGCAGAAAGCCTACATCAGTCACATGGAAGCAGCTGGGTGGTGGTGCCTGTTCACCCACCCCCAACTCCCATGAAGCAGGGAAGATCTGGGAGGCGTAGCAGTAAAGAGTGCCGGCCCCCAGCCCCACACAGCTCCTTCCTACAGGAGAGCAGCCTCTGGGGCTTAGCAGCTGAGTGGCAGCTCCCAAACAGCAGTAAAAAATCTCTCATTTCTAAGAAGCTAGATAAGGGGGAAATGGCAAGAGAAGGGAGCTGTACAGAGAGGCAAGAATAAGATAACAAAGAATTCTGAAATTTCATATTATAGACACTGTTCTACTCTTTCAACGTTAGAAGCCATAGGAAAAGCCTAACAAGGGGAATGACATTATTAAATTTATATGTGGAATGATTAGGTTATTCTGGAAGTAAAGACTGGCGGGAAAAGTTGAGGAGAGAAGTTAAGAAATCTGGTGAGAGGCTTGGATTAACAAACTAGGAAAAGGAAGTGGATATAAAAAGAGTAGAGACAAAAAATATGTGTCCAGTGATCATGTATTTCATTGTCTAAAGCGGGCCCCTGTAGAGGGAGAGTGGGGCACTCTGAGTCATTCTGGGGCTAGGCATAAACTGGGACTGCTCTGGCCACACTGAGGCATTCACTCTGCCAGAGTTTGGGTAAGAGAAATCCTTGGCCTGTTTCTTTCTTTTGGTGATCCTTCCTAGCCTCACATTGTCTCAAATAATATCTACATGCTAACTTACAAATGTTTCTCTACAGTTCACATCTCTGCTCTAAATTCCATGTTCCTATATCCAATTTCCTATTTACTGTCTACAATCAGATATCTAATAGGGCTCCAAACACATCCAAAATTTAATTTTCAATGTTTCTCCCCAAAACCCTTTCCCTCTCTCTGGTCTTCCCCAACTCAGAAAAAAAGGAAATACTATCAATTTTCAGGCAGAAACTCTGAATCCACTTTGATTCCTGTCTTTGCCTCAAACACCACATTCAATCTGTCAGTGAATCCTGTTGGCTAACTCTTCGAAATACATCCAGAATTTGATCCCCTCCCTCACCTACACTATGATTACCACTCTTCTCCAAGCTCCTACCATCTCTTGTTTGAATTCTTGCAATAAATTCCTAACTAGCTTCATCTTTGCTCCTTCCTTGCCTTCATCCCTACCTCTCTACAGGTTATTTTCCACACAGCATCCAGAGTGATTCTGTCAAGAGGGAAATGATACTGTATTAATCATCTATTCAATGTTCTAGAGTAGCTCACAAAGCCCTATGTTCTCTATCCCTCAATCCCCAATTCTAGGTCCTACTATCTTTGTCATTGCGTGTTCTGCATGAGTTGCCCAATCTGCTTGCCATTTCTCAAAATTCAAGACCATTATGTGTGCTTACTCTCTGCTTAACATTTCAGATAACAGCATACCTCTTGCCTTCACCTTTCAGTTCTTTGCATAAATGCCAACTTTCCAGTGAAGTCTTCCTTGACTATTCCATTTAAAATAGCAAAACCCATCCCATCTCTCTCTTTCACACACAGACAAACCCCTTTTTGTTTTCTTTTTCTCCAAGACACTTATCATCATCTCACATTCTTTATCTTTTATGATTCATGAGACCACAGTCTAGTCATGAGAGAAGGAATTTCTATGTATATTGTTTTTCACTGTACCCTCAGTATTAAGTGTCTAAGAAGAAATGAGTGAATGAATGAGTGAATGAAAGAAGGGTTCAAGATCATTTCCAAGCTTCTGGCTTATACATTTGGATGGATGATGATGTCAAGACAAAGACTGAATAAAAGAATTGAAAAATCAGGATTATATTCTTTAAAATAAGATAAAACCATATGTCATTTTATAGAAATGTCAACTTCATTGAGGTTAATAATGTTAATAGGTAATTTTAAAGAAAGCAAGGATGATGTTTAGTCCTAGAAAGTTATTATTTAATATTGTTAATAGTTTAACAAAGCTGGTAAAAATTAAACTATTTCTTTTTCTGAGAGGACATATGATAAAGCCTAACATCTATATAGTCACACTATCCAAGAAAACTATCAAGCTTTATTTTGTAAAGTGATGAGATTATTTTCCACTATAAATCATATAAAATATTTAATATGCCTTGACAGCTACTCCCATCCTGCAGGTATTAGACATCGATGAACAAGTGACCATGGGGTCAGTTACAGAAGAGGACAACACACATCCCTGAGTGAATAGCTTCTCTTTCTTGTGGAACACACACAGTTCTGAAGAAACTTCACAACTCCAGTCCTCTTTATAAGAACATATATATATATATAGATGCTTATTTTGAGAATTTAAAAGTAGGCAAAGTTTTTAATGTGCCTCTATTTTAACAGTAAACAGGAAAAAGTTCTTAGTTATACCACCAGCTTGGCAATTCCTGTTTGAAACTATAAAATTATTTTTCCTCTTTTTGTACATCTTTGGTAGCAGACTCTATTGATGTAATTATAATATTCTAGGAGAGCAAGTGATTTAAGGAAAATCATAAAACTGCCCCAATAACCTTTTCTAAAGAGGACACTTAGATATTTTTCTTTAGGTATACATGTATGGGATTTTTCCAGGGGAGGGTGAAATTCATTAAGAAGTAAGGCTACAAGGAATTACAATTTTTATATGGCCAAACAAAATCAAGATCTTCCCGATTTTATTCAGCATAATACTTGGTCTTAATAAAGTAAAATTTGTAGAGTACTGATGCAAATGGATTCCTCTATACTGATGTGGATAATTAGAGTACAAGAGCTTCACAGGCTAGACATTCTAAGGCAGCCTTTTATCAAAAGCAGTCACTCTACCTCAGTCTGACAGTTAACAACATATGATCTGATAAACAAATACTTTCACACAGAACAAAAGTGCCATTAAAGGCCAAAACTGTCAACACAAATTCCATTCTTGCAACAGAAAAAAATACATAAACTGTTGATCACCTCTGGTTGTCTTAACTAGCATGAAGGTTGTCATGGAAACATTTCTGCGAAGTTCACAGTGATGAAACACAAACACTTCCAGTTTAATTGCAAACCAGAGTTTATTTATACTCAGTGTAATTTATGATAAAATGTAGTAGAAATAAAGCTTATGATGATCTAGCATAACAAAGCCAACATTTTCTTTTAAAAAATTAAATGAAAATGAAATTCAATGGCAGTTTAAACTTTTTCCCAGAAAAAATAAATAAATAAATAAATTCCCAATTTCCTCAAATACCTACCCTGATATCTTTGTATTTTTTTTTTCTGTAGTATGTGATTTATAAAAATATCTTTGTGTTTTTACTTCTATAGCATGCGATTTACCAAAATACTTACTTTGCACACTAAAAATCAACACACAAAATATATCAAGATAAAAATCTCAGAATGGCAGAAATTTAAATATTCTCAGCTACTTTTTCATATTAAGAATATGCAATTACTACTGTTTAACTAGGAATTTGTTTCATTTTGTGGTAATAAAATACTAGGGATGGTTTGCCTGGTAATTTTCTTTCTCCTAACTGCTTCCTAAAAAAAAAAAAGAAAGAAAATCTATAAAAATACTGAGGAAAAATAACAGTATAGGCATGGTTACAAAAATACATGGAATCAAATTAAACATATGCTTAATAGGCTGGCTTTTTAATAGCAAATCTTTCTGATGTGTGCTACAGACAGATTTTGTCCTAAAAGTTTGAACAAAGTTTTCTTTTTCCCTCAAGAGAAGTGTTTGTGTTTCATTTTACTACATTTTCATGACACTTAAAGAATATTCTTTAAGACAAAATTAATTTTTAACTTTTTAAATTAAATGCCCAATACGTACCCAAAAGTAAAATAATTGTGAGGTACAAGAGAAGAATAAGATAGTTCAAAACTTTATTTCTAGTTAATGACAGAAAAGTAAAGGACTCCCCTGGCGGCTCAGTGCAATAAGAATCCACCTGCCAATGCAGGGAACATGGATTCAGTCCCTGGTCTAGAAAGATTCCACATACTGCAGAGCAACTAAGCCCATATGCCACAATTATTGAAGTCCGTGCTCTCCAGCCTGAGCTCTGTAACAATAGAAGACACCGCAATGAGAAGACACATATGACTACAAACGGTAGCCCCCCTCTCCCGACTAGAGAAAAACTGCAGCGAAGACCCAGCACAGCCCAAAATAACCTTTTTTTTTTTTATAAAAAAGTAAAGATATAGAAAGCAATTAGAGAATACAGTGAAATACAGTAAAATACAGTGAAGTTTCAATTATGAAGTTCAGCCTACACTCCCTAGTGGCAAATAGTAAAAAAAGAAATGAACCGGCATAGGCTTCTAAGTTTTCATAGAAAAGGTAATATCACATGACTTAAAGTTATCCATCATTAAATTAAAGGATACTTACTTGAAATATTCTGAAAACGTATGAGTAGCCAAAATGCAATTTTACCATAAGTTTTTTAAAATACAATTTTTTAGCCTCAATCTACTTACCAGTCAAAATAAAGTCTGCCATCTGGCTTTGACTCAGAATTGTCCAGTGGCTAACATACTGATTATCTGCAATATCGCTAAACAGCCAATAATGTGTCACTATGGCAAACAGGCACAAACAAGTTGGTATCTATTGTATCACCAGGTCACAATAGCGTGCACGCAACACACACAACATAATCTTATCCTGGTTCACAAAGAAAAAAAAAACCATAGAACTTTTAGTTAAAACCTTTGGATTTTTAGTCAGGGTTTTTCCACTAAATGTCTAGATTCAGTTATGAATGCTAAGCAGTGTTATTCCTAAGATATCTTCTTCCTCTGTAACTCTAGCCAACTGAGTATTCAACTTCCTCCCCACATTCCTGAATGGAAAGAACAAATCAGAGTGGAAGATGTGATATCTCCAGCATACCCAAGTCAAGAAGAAAAGATTCTGGCAGTCAGAGATCTAAGGTATTTCAGACAAAAGCAGCACAGAATGTTTTGTTTGTTTGTTTTAATATCCTAAAAAGAAATGGAGAGTATGAAAAGGGACATAAGGCTAAGTAGCTAGGAAGAAAGAAGCTACTTCAACATACTGGAGAACTTTACACTATTGTGACTCTGTTTGGTTGTTTAAAAGTCCTGAATTTCCCCAGAAGACTTTTAACTGGGTTTCCACTATCAGAAAGCATTTATTGAAAGTCTAATTGCACGAACTGCTTGCACAAAGATATTTACATAGTGACAGTCCTTGGCCACCTCACGCAAACAGTCGAGTCACTAGAAAAGACACTGATGCTGGTTAAGATCGAGGGCAGCAGGAAAGGGGTGAAAGAGGATGAGACGGCTGGATGGCATCACTAATTCAATGGGTATGAACTTGGGCAAACTCTGGAAGACAGTGAGGGACAGGGAAGCCTGGCGTGCTACAGTCCATGAATCACAGTGTTGGACACGATTTGGAGACTGAACAGCAAAAGTCCTTGAATTCCTGGGCTTTTAAAATCTAGATCAAACAACACTAAAATGGCATGTTCGGGACAATATAGACAATAGACTAAATATCTTTTGTCAAGAGTTTTTTTTTAAATTCAAGTTTTGGAGTGTTCAGATCCCTGACTAGTGACTAATTTGAGGGTAAATAAAAACTTTCAGAACTAATTAAATAAAAAATAAAGTTTTAAAAGTACATTAATAATAGGATAGCTATACTGAAAATGTAAGGCCAAGGCTAAGAATCTGCTTCTTAAATAAGAGATGAGTCATTTTGGGGGAGAAAGGACCTTTGCAAGAATTCAGTAATTTACAAGAGTGTTAGTAGTTTCTATCAGGATAAGAGGTGGTGACCTGAAGTTGAATTCCATGCTTTTAATGGCTACATCTCCTTCATTTCAGGATACTACTGAGCCATGATCAACCACAGATGATCATGTTAACTAAAGTAGGAGAAATGCATTGACGAGTAGTTGGAGAAAATCCCTGAGGTTTAGTTGCACATTAAAAAGGAGGTTTTTTGCTAATTCTGACAGTGAAATAGTAATGATTATTGAAATACCCTTAAAATTTATAAGATATTAAGAAGCAAACAAAGCACAAGAGATTTACCATATACAAATTTCTCATCATTATTCAGTCTATATTAATCATTAATTCAATGGTCTGTCCCTAATATTTGAATATACACAAATAACTATGTCCTGCATCTATCCATTTTCATTGTTAAATTCAGTATAAATTTTCTATCATTATCATTTCTTATTCACAACATATTTAATAAGAACTATGTTCTGTGTATTTCTCTATTTCCTTTATTTGTTTTTATTTTCTAATACTGACTACAAACGTACAGCTACTCTGATACATCAAACAAGGAGTGCTCTGGAAAAAGGAAGACGGAAAGTAATAGTAAGAGAAATCATGATTTTAAATTGTTTTTAAATTGCAATAAAGTTGTAAGTAGGCTTGTGCTCAAGCATTTCTAAGTACAACCTCCATTTATCTCTATGAAGTTGAAGAAAACAATAAATGTTTTAGATAAAGACAAAATTTACAAACTGGAAAAAAAAAAATCTGTCCTTTGCATGTTCTAGCTTGATGCAATCACTTCTTTTCTAACTCATCAATCTAATGCCTTTTCAGTCTCTATATTCTCTGGATATCAAAAAAGGGAAAGTTCTGACATTATATGCAGTTACTCACGGACAAGTAAAATTAATTACTGATGAGTTTATCCCTTCGGAATCCTACACTTTTATTTATCATTATTTATCCCACCCAAAATAAACATTAGGCATTGCAGCAGGCAGACTCTAAGGTGGCCCACGAGGATCTCCATCACCTGGTACTGGTATTCATGTCTATAAGACATACTTAATCCCACACTCAAGAGGAAGGGATTAAGTGATACAATTTTTAATGAAGGAGATACACCAAAAGTGATGAGATAACACCACCATGATTATATTACATAAGACTGGAACTCCCATCATCCTTATAGACTATTTCTACAGACCTTCTCCTTTGTTGATTTTGATAAATCAGACTTTCACATGCAGAGACCTACATGGCAAGAAACTGAGGGCTGTCTCCAGTCAATAGTTAGCAAAGAACAGAGGCCCTCAGTCCAAAAACCACAAGGAACTGGATTCTGCCCAAACCATATAAGATTGGAAGTAGATCTTTTCCCAGTTGAATCTTCGCATGAGACTATAGCTCTGACTGATGCTGTGACTACAGTTTGTGAGGGATGCTGAAGCAGGGTACCAGCTAAGGCATGCCCAGATTTCTGAGTCAAAGAAACTACATATGAAATGATTAGTCATCTCATAGTAATTTGATTTTTGCGGTAATTTGTTATGCAACTATAGATATCTCATATAGGCATCAACAAAAAAAGTAAAGAGATTTGAGGAGAGGGAAGTAGACCTAGTTGAAGGGTAAACCACAGAATTACTTTGGTTTAATCATTTCAAGATGACATGGGTAGGAATACATGATCTATAATGTCTTCCTGCACATAGCTTCCTACCCATCCAGGCTAATCCAGGTTAATACAATTATCATCTGAATACTAGACAGCTGCCAAAGGACTGGACTTTTTCAAAACAAAATTATGTATGTCCCTTCATGGCCAGATTATTCTAAAAGTCTTTCATTTATTTCACTTTAATACATAGCCATGTGTCACTATAAGAATTGTACTGGTTAATATACTATTTAATCATGACTGCTGACAGTTTTAGTTGCTAAACTAAAGATTTAAGTCAAAATAATATTCCAGCAACATCAGTTAAGGGAAAGAGGCTTTTATAAAGACTTCTATATTATTACATTTCATGAGAATAAAAGCATTTAAGAAGAGTATATGCTAATCTCACCATGACTATGCATTTGTGCACACACACATCCACATAAATTTATCCACATAAATTCATACTGAGTATGTATGCTATTATGTGCTTGAATATTTGCATAAATATACCTATCAGGTCTCTATGCATTATTCAAAATTCAGGTCAAGTGTTCATATCCTCTGTACTTTTTTTCCTGAAGCTAATATTAGAACAGATCATTCCCATAGGTTGCTGGTTATAACGCTTAATTCACTTAATCTGCATTATGATCATGTACACACACACGCGTGCAAACGTGCACACACCGACACATGCATCCCCACTACATTTTGTCTCCTTGAGAGCAATACTAAGTACTCTTCATTTTTAAATTCTTAAAGACATAGCACAGTACCTTCCTTGCCTGCAGAGGCTTTTTTTTAAGGAATCCATGTGAAATTCAAATAAATTGTTATTTCTTCTTCTTAATCCCTTTAAAAAGTTATGTTCTTCACTGGAACCAAGTTATCTTTTGTTTGATATGCACAATTTTCATGGTACATATGAAAGTGAAAGCCGCTCAGTTGTGTCCAACTCTTTGTGACCTCATGGGCTATACAGTCCATGGAATTCTCCAGGCCAGAAGACTGGAGTGGGCAGCCTTTCCCTTCTCCAGGGGATCTTCCCAACCCAGGGATCAAACCCAGGTCTCCCACAAACGAGTGTTTTGTGGAATAATGTGATGGGCATATGCCCAAATTTGCCTATTATTAACCTAAGACCAAGAGAGGGAATCCCTCAATTGGACAATCTGCTCTAAAATTAAAAAGTGGTTAGGCTTTCTTTGGGTAGGGGGACCATCTAGTGGGAAGGAAGGGCAAGAATTCTGACTCACTGAACACCAGGGATCCCTGCTCTGGTGACACTTTACAGTCTTCGGCAACAGTGCACGTGCATACTTATTGTCGTGCGACTCTTTGCAACCCCACGGACTGTAGCCTGAAAGGCTCCCCTGTCCATGAAGTTTTTCCGGCAAGAATGCAGTGCCTGAAAGAATGGAGCGTTTAACTATTACTTTCTCCAGGGGATCTTCCCCACCCAGGGATCGTACCTAGGTCTCCTGCTTTGCAGGTAGATCCTTTACCATCTGAGCCACCAGGGACGCCCCCAGTGAGCAGGAAACAGACTGAAGCTTCTGTTTTGAGGCTGCATTTAACAGGACAGCCACACTCTCACCTCACTGCCTCTTATATCACTTGGCCTTGGACAAAGAAAGATAAAACACAGTCTGTAACCATGAAGACCTCAAAGTCTACTGGAAAGCAGATCTGTAACAACAGATTGTGTCAAGTTATGATATAGATTAAAACAGAGTCCTTTGGGAACTGAGAAATGGCAACACACTAATGCAACCAAATAAATGAATATCCCAATATTAGAGAAATCCCAGGAAGCTTAGGAATCTGCCCTAAAAAAGAATTAAAAATTTAGAACTAAATTATGGAATGATTTTAACAAAAGCATCATGATTTGATCCCCATGATTAGAATAAAAGCCAATTGCTTTCAAGAAGCTACATAGTATATTATCACTTTTAAATCCAAGCATGGATAGTATTTAACATGAAAATGACCCTAGGTTTATTAGAACAGCACAACTAAGTTTGTAGTTAGGTGTGAGGAAGAACAGACTGTGTTAAGCAAATCTTAGTATTCTTTTCCTTACAAGCCTACCCCAGGGCCAAACAATGTATCTCCAACCACGTTGGCTGTGGTTGGAAGATATATTTACATTATGCAAATTTTACAGGCAAACACACACACACACACACATACACACACGATGAGATAAAAATGGGAGAGAAGCCCATAAAAGGAAAATCAAGTCAAAAATATTTTGATAAATCAGCTCCTAAGCATATATGCTCATTTTGTAAATTCTCCCACAATTTCATACAGAAGACTAATTTCATCTTGTCAAAAAGTCTTTTAATGTATGTAAACTTCCCAGAAGCATGGATTCTGTTATAGCTTAACATAATGTCAAAAATCTGTTTAATAAGAAAATGCTGTGTATGGCAGAAGACTCAAATACTTACTTTACAAGGATTTTTTCAATGTTCTACAAACATTTATGTACTTCAGAATAAACACAAGACCGTTATCAAACTTTTGTATTTCATACTGAACATTTTGTTTATACACAAAGCTGAGAGAAGTATCAAAGTTGTCTATTTAAAATTTATAAATGTGTAATCTGCAACTAGTCACAGAGAACCAGATTATATTCAAACAAGCTACTGACACATTAGCAAACATCACACTATAAAAAAATCAATATATGGTGGTAAAAGCTCTTTATAATTAAAATATATTTTACTAAATAAATGATATATGCATAACAGTTGGCTTTTTGTACTGGTACTTTCATTAATTAAAAAACAATATTTTTGTTGCTATGCAATATATGTAGCTAACCACATAAAAAGTGGTAAAACCTAGGAAATATCTGTTTATTATAACATTTCCAGTGGCTTGTTAATTTCTTATTTTGACTGTAAACTGTACTTTATCTCAATTCAATACTGCCAGCTTCAAAATAAATCAGAATAAGAACAGGCAAGTAAACTTGTGGAAAAATCAAGAAATATAAAACATTAATCACAATGTTGTTAATTACACTTGCTGGAAACATACAAGTGAGTCACTTTTACATAAAATTTATAACTGATGAGTACCACACCACTCCTTAAAAATTGTGTATAATTCAAATGCTACCTATACTACTGCATATGAAAAGCTTTAGATCTACTAAGCTTTCATGCTGATCCATCAGCTTAGAAAATGTTTGTAAAATTTTTTAAAATGCAGTGTAAACATTTCAGCCCTGAACCTTCTTTCTATGCCTTTGAACCTTCTCTTTCATGTGCAGTACCTGAAGGCCCACTGAGAATAACTGCTGAAAGCCCCAAAGATTGGTAAAACAGAATTTCTGACTCAGGAAATAAAGATCAGCTGAATAGGATTCCCATACGGCAATCCAGATCAATGGAAAAGCAAGCCCAGAAATTTACAGTATCTATCCTACACAGTACAACATGAAGGTTGTATTTCATTGCTGGTAACAAAACTCCCAGTGGCCAAGAATAAAAAAAAAGGAGATACAAAAATTGTAAATCCAGTAATGAGAAACTACACTTTATTTTGACATTTTGCTTTAAGTGGAATTAAAAACAGTGCCTTTATTTGGTGTCACTGATGTGGTAAACAATTCCTGCAACCAAACTATTGCATTCTGCTGAAACAACTAAAGCAATAATGAGACATGGATTAGTATTTAGGGAAAATCTTTACACATTTCCAGTAACTATAATCTTAGATGGTGATGATTTCATATGCTTTATGCCAAGAAAAATAATGATTTACTTCGCTTGTGAAGAAAAACTCAGAATACACCTATCAATAATTTATAAACAAATTATAAAGCCCGGGACAGTTTATTATAACACTCTTAAATTCTGATGTACTGAATAATCCATGTGGAACAAGAATTACCTCTACAATACTGCTACTGGGTGGCACTCCAGTTGATATTTCAGTTCCTTAAGTAGCATGCACTACCTCATAAAGCAATCCTTTCCCTTTTTGGACATGCTTTTATTCTCAGCATATCTGGAACTGAGTAATTTGCATCTGTTTGGTCCTATTCTGACTACTGTGCTACATACATTCCCTGTTCTACATAACTATTCTCTTAAATATTGTGTACCATCGACTCTCCCCATCTCTTTAACGCTGTACTAAACAAAGAGACCCTGATGCTGGGAGGGGTTGGGGGCAGGAGGAGAAAGGGATGACAAAGGATGAGATGGCTGAATGGCATCACCGACTCGATGGACATGAGTCTGAGTAAACTCCGGGAGTTGGTGATGGACAGGGAGGCCTGGCGTGCTGCGATTCATGGGGTGGGGTCACAAAGAGTTGGACAGGACTGAATCATTGAACTGAACTGCAACAACCCAGTTCCTTACTCCAATCTTCTTGCAACATTGTTTCCCAGTTCTTTGAAACTATGTTTATCTCCAGACACAACTTCAGTTTTAATTACAGAGTGACATTCAAAATTTAATACAGTACTACAGATAGGTTTACCCATTTCACAACATTCTCTGATCTCATCTAGCCACCATGTTTTTGTGGGTTTGCATTAGATTTCTACAGTAAAGACCCATATATTCATTGACCACTAGATCTCTTCTCTTGGATTTCTCAAACTCAGAATGTCGAAAATTGAATTTATCCTCTCCCTGCCCTTCACTTCTCCACTTCATCACACTCCAAATATATATCACCTCCTAATTTTCCTACACAGTACCAGTGTCTAGGCTAGAAATGGTTAATCTATGAGCACTCAATCCACCTCCTTCACCTCGTATCACCCCAATCCATCAAATCTACCATTCAGTTCAAGAGTCTGGGCTTTAAGACAAACAGCTGGAGTCTAAATCATTGCTCTGCCCTAAGCAGTTGTGTGGCCTTAACAAGTAACTTGGCCTGTGACTCAGTTTCCCCATTTTATAAATGTTAATAAGATAATTTGCCTCATAAGGCTGCTGTAAGGACTAAATTAAATCATATACCCAATGTGCTTGGTAAAGTGATCAGTCTATAGCTCATAATGCACAGCAAATATTAGTCGCTATTATAATCATTATCACTGCCTTACTATATCTCACGTCTATCATTCTCATCACTGCTTATTATTTAGCTCAGGTCCTTCACTGTTTTTAATCTACATTACTGTTGCAGCTTCAAACTGTTGTCTCTACTTCCCTTCTTGTTATACTCTTTTATATATAACTTTGATCATGCCATCTCCTAGTTCCAAATGCTTTGATGGTTTACTATCACTTTTAGGTTAAAGGCAAATTATTGAATGTGATATACAAAACCCTAGGTAAGATGGTAAATTTCTCTAGCCACATTTATCAGCTCTGTTCTAACATATGATGCTTGAGCCACAGTGACTTATCGCCTCTGTTCTTATAGCATGTGATGTCTGAGCCACATCTGATCAACTGTAATTTGCTCACAATTAGAAATGCTCAACCTTTTTTTTTGGTGTGTTACTAAAAGTGGCCAAACTACTCAGAGATTCTGCTCCTCACCCACCTAAACACCCCATCTTGTGAATGCTCATCTTCCAAAAGAAAAGGACTAAACAATAGGAGATATCATTATATACGAATGTTTTCATGGGTGGTCTATGTGTCTGCTTTAGCAAGAATGATATTTTTTAGTCGCTAAGTCATGTCCAACTCTTCTGTGGCTTCATGGACTGTAGCCCACCAGGCTCCTCTGTCCATGGGATTTCCCAGGCAAGAATGCTGGAGTGGGTCACCAGGCGATCTTCCTGACTCAGGAATCAAACTTGTGTCTCCTGCATTGGCAGGTGAATTCTTTACCACTGAGTCACCAGGAGAGTCCAGCAAGAATGATACAGACTGGTTTTATTCAAAGTATGGCTGAAAAATCAGCAGCATTAATATCACCTGGGAGCTTGCCAAAACTGTTAATTACCAGACCCCACACCAATGTGCTGAATTAGAATTTCTGCGGATGGGGCCCAGAGGTCTCTTTTGTAATAAGCTCTCAGATTCCTACTCATGCCAACATTTGAGAAGCTCTGATGAAAATCATGCATGGTTGTTTTTCACTCATGATTTACCAACAATAAGACATGCAAGAGCTAAAAACTACTACTGATACAAGTATGAATTAACACTGAAGGATACAATCCTGAAAAAATAAGATGATGAATCTATACTAATCATTTATAATTCAGACGCAAAACAGCAGCAAACACCATGACCAATTTAAGAGAGCCCAGATGATATATTGATAATTCTTCAAGAAAATACTGGTAATTCCAGCCACCTGTTTGTTGAGCATGAGCAGTTGGAGCTTTACAACTTATCAAGTATTTCATTGCACTTTGATTTCTGATGAAATACTAATATCTTGTAGCAGGCTCTAGTAATGAGTTGCATTTTGGCAATGTTATATAAATTTTAGTAAGCTTTAATATCCAACTTAGACTACTAGTAAGTACGAACTACAGTCCATGGGGTCGCAAAGAGTCGGTCATGACTGAGTGACTAAGCATAACACAAGTAGTCCTTAATTGTTCAGATAAGCAAAAACCTATGCAAATTTTTTTCACTCATGAGAATGGAAGAATGGATTTGCATTTGGGGATTAATTTAATTATAAAATGGACTGTTCTTTCCAATCAGGAGATGACCAACCACTTTGTCAATTATTGCTTGAAAGAACCAGAAAAGCCTTCATTTTCAACACTGGTACATGAAACAATCTGCCGGTAACAATGCAGAGTTTTCTTCTGGGAAGCCTCTCCTCTCCCGACTCACCCATTCTGTGGCAGCAGTCCCTTCTCTGTCTACCTCTAACATGCTGTGCCAACCTCTGTAACTGTACTTACTGTGTAGTGAAAAATCTGTTAATTTTTGTGCCTGTCAAGATCTTCTCAAAGCTTGATTCTGCCTAGGTAAAGACAGGAGTAGTCAAAAAAATTCTTGGCTGATATATAACCAGTCATTTACTATACCTGTCTATTCTTAGCTTCCTCACATACTTTTTATATCTTCAGTCATTCTGAAAACCATTAATTTTTCCCATTTTTAAAATCATGCTTTAATGATGACAAATTTCACACAGAATAAGAAATTATGCATAAGGGCAGTATGAGGGGCATAAATCCTCTATTAATTCATTCATAATCTGGAATGAGAGCACAGTTTCTATTAAAACTTCACATTCTTTTTTGCCATTCTTATTCATAAATGTTACAAAACATTCAACCACTGTGAACCCAAGTAACAGCGGGTGGAAATACAGTAAAGGCTATGGTAGAAACACAACTAGAGTGGGAATTAAAAGATCCAGGTACTAACCTCAGCTTGATTAATAAACACTAGACCCCGATACTGGGAAAGATTGAAGGCAAAAGTGATGACAGAGGATAAGATGGTTAGATAGCATCACCGACTCAATGGACATGAACTTGAGCAAACTCTGGGATATAGTGGAGGACTGAGGGGCCTGGCATGCCGCAGCCCATTAGGTTGCAAAGAGTTGGACCCAATTTAGCAACTGAAGAACAGCAACAATGTGAAACTATCCTAATTTATCAAGACCTCAGATCTCCAATTCTAAAATACAAATTTAAAGTAATTCATGGGATATAATGGAAGCACTTGTCCCAGAGGTGGCTATAAAGATCAAAAAAGTAATGCAAATAATGTATACTGTAAACATTCCTAACAGCACTCACTATTATAATCATGTAACAACAAATAAGGGACTATAGGATTATGCAAAACAGAATCATTTGTTAAAGTAAAAATTTTCTCTTGAAACATCAAAATCATTTTCAACTGCCAGGTTTAGAGAGTTATTTAGACACAGGCTCTTTACTAAAGATTCTGCAATCAACTCTGAATACTTGCCATGTAAAAAAAAAGAAAAACAAGCTGGGATGGGAGAGGGGAGGTGTTATCCCAGCTTCATGGGGATAGTCCCCAAAGGATAATCTTAGATTGAGACATAGGGAGGCGTGAGTGTCCTTGAAGGAGGCAAGACAAAATGTCAAAAGCTTGAGGAGGAAGTGATTCTCTTGTAAAGACAACCCCTCACCAAATCCTCCTCACCTTCCATCAAATCGCTCTTCTTTCACACGAATTTTTAACCATAATTACCCTATGCATTTAAAATTTAATCTTATATACCTTACTATTATTTTTTCTTACTGTATACTGTATTTTCTTACCCAACTTTCAGCTTCTGTTCTTTGTGTCACATTTTTATTCAATTAACTCTTACCCCTAATTTCCGGAGTTCTAATACTAATCTTTTTTTCCCCTATTGCTCTCATTTACAGCTGTAATTTTAAATATCTTGAGAGCTACCATTTTAAATGTCTTAGATGTTTTCAAATTTTTACTTTGACTTTTGATTTTAATACTATTCTAGTCTTCTTGAACATTTTTCTCTTTGTCATTTTTGCATTCAATTTATTTATTTTTTATGATACCTGTTTGTAGGGCCAGCAAAATGTTAAGTCCAGAAAAGAGCCTAAAGAAAGTTCTTATAAGGCATGGCAGTTCTTACAAGGTATAAGTTCTTATGGTATAAAGTTCTTATGGTATAAGTTCTTATAAGGTTCTTAGAAGGTATGGCAGCTTTCTTTTTTGCAACTTCTTCTGCCACTCCGATTCCCCAAGAGATTCACTGGCCTAGTCCTGGATGGCTCTCCAAAAGACCTTTAGCTCTCATGGGACAAAGCCCACTAATCACTCCCCCCAGGGCCACAAGGCTCACTCGGCATTAAATGGCATCTGGATTTGCTCCAGTGAAGTTGTTAGTTAACTTTTAATGTTATCCAGGCTTTATGCAAGCTATTCTGTGTATTTTAAAATTCATAACTCCAAAATATGTAACAAATAGTATTTGGGTCGTTATGAACTAAAAGACATGAGGAACCATTATAACCAGAGGTATAATATGAAAATAAGTGTTTGGTTGCTATGTTATAGAACCTACTAGAGAGATATAAAAGTATCCATGAAGAACACCATCATTCCTTCAATAAATATACATTAAGCAACTACCCTGTGCCTATACTCTGGAAGACACTGATATAGCAAGAAAAAAAAGAGAATAAGAAAATCCCTATATCAGAAACATGGACAGTTAATACATATTTCAAAAGACCGTATTGCATTAGCCAAGCAAGAGCTGGGACTGTCTTAGACAACGACAGTGGTTCTGGACATAGAGAAAAGCAGATTCACTTAGGTGATACTTAGGTAGTCAAAGGGACACAATAATTATTGATCCAAAACGAAACAGCCATATAAGTTATGTTCTTTTTCTGTTTCACACAAGGTTTATAAATTTTCCTTTGCTTGAAGTAGAGAACTCATTTATTATCTTTATTTCAGTTCTTCCAGGATTTCAGTTTTCCTCTTTGGTTACTGTTTTCAATCTCTGATTCTCTAATGCAAGTAAAAACTTTAGAATAATACAACTTCAATATTTTCAGGCCATCAGGCTCTCAAGTTCACCAGCCATCACTATTAGGTTCATTCTAAGAGCTGAACATCAATAACTATAAGACACTGTGGGACTAGAAATAACACAATTAAACCTTCTGGAAGGAAACTAATGTTTTATATTCCAAGTAAGAAAGTCAAAGCAGAAAGATTTTCCAGGAAGAGATGTATAGTACACTGTTGAAAGCATTCAAATCTGTAGCACAATGAGAAATTAGGGATTAAACACATAAATTTGGAGTTTTTGTGTCAAAGAATTTAACTGACGTTGTGGAAATGAACAAAGTCAAATAGGAAACTGTATAATAATAAAATTTTTAAAAGAGTACAATGTACCTTAGTCCTTCTCATAATCAAGCTCACCAAGTTGTGCTTTGAAGATATGTCTTTGGGCTTTACAGAAATACACAAAAGATTCCTTCAGAAAATCTATTGCTGGAATGTGGTCAAGGACATAGCCCCTTGATATATATCACTCATTATTCTCTTCTGTTAAGGCCTGACATGAGAAATCTCTTACAGAATTTAGTCCAAGGAATGGCATTCCCTTTCCTGAAGAATGCTATTCTTTCTTTTCAAAATGGATGCTCTAAAACTAACTGCATTCCACTTTAACTACTAGGAACCTCAGAAGCAAATTAGGAGCTTGACTACAGGTTTCCTGGTCTGCTTTCGGTAGACATCTGCCATTATTTTCACTTTGTGTACTGCGTCCTGTAGCCGCATGAACTCCTATATTCGTTTATCAATTGCTGCATAGCAAACAACTCCCAAGCTCAGCAACTTAAAACAACAGCTTATTTCTGATAAGTCTGCGAGTGAGGTGTGTGGTTCTTACACAGACCTGGAATAGGCTCACTTTGCAGCTGCATTCACCTGGTAGGTTAGCTCTGGCAGCGTTCCCTTGGGCCCAGTAGGCCTTGAACAGGCTAGATGTCTCCATGTGGCCTTTCGTCTTCGGGAGGCTAGACCAGGCTTCTTCACAGGGTGACACTGGCATTCCAAGAAGCCCAGCACTTATCATCTGTCTACTCGCATCGTATGTCCCACCGGCCAAAGTGAGTCAGTCACATATATAAGCCAGAGTCACTGTGTACGTGACTCACTGCAGACAATTAACGTGGTCTTCCTAATAGGGCTATCATTAATACTTACTTCTCTTGCAATCCTCCTAATAGTTGAATGTTATTCTTTAACAAAGTTTATTTCCTATCTGCTCCATATCTTATCTTTTTAAGAGCTAAAATATTCCTTATGGATGTTCTAAGCTCATACTAGTCCAACATATCAGTGAATGAATGCTTATGTAGGATTCAAAAGTATTTTAAAATTTAAAATATACCATATGCCACAGCAAATGCTCACTCCCAAATTCTTAAAGATCTCATAAAAGGAATAAAAATTCCTTTGAATTTAAGTTGCAAAAGCTTTTACAAACATTAGTGCCAATCAGTTCCCTCACCATGAAGAAACGCCTCAGTTCCACTGGTGATGTTCCACACTCAAGTTCTTGAGGCACTCTGTACCTGTAATCAATAGCAAATGTATTATCATAAAGTAGCCAAAATGCCTGAAATCTCAAAGTCAGAAAAAGAACCATTATCTATATGAAGTACTTCTACACCAACTACTCCAATTAGCAAGCCAAGAAGATGCTGAAAAAATATTAAAATGTTAATCTGAAGAACAGTAAATAATATAAACAAAATGCCAAAAAATCACCAAAGAATAGGTGTAAAGATAAAAGAAATTCATTAAACTTGTTTCATCTTACAAGTATTTTTAAGCTACCTTATATAACTTTAAAGATAAGTTGAACAGGCATTAAAAAATTAAACTATTAAAGACATGACTATACTTCTTGTGACTAGTTTTAATATGTACTCTCGTATCCCACTGGCTTTTTTTAAAACACCAATTTCAAATTCAAGATTGTATGTTTTTATGAAAATGCATAGGCTTTGGAAAAAGATGCGTGTGTATGTGACTTGAAGGGTAACCAAACTGGTATCAGGTAACGTGGATCTCTGGACTGCCAAGGTCTGCACTATGACTGGGGCACACATAACTAAAAAAAAGTCAAAACAGCCCTTCTGGCTGCAATTATGATGCCAAACAAGATGCTGTTCTGTGAATAGGTGGCAAAATGCTTCAGAGATTTTTCCACCAGGGGAGACAAAATGTGGAATTTTACTGATGCACAGTAGACTTTTTTTGTTGTCGTTAAATTAGGCCAACAGCAGAGTTATTTTTAGATTAGTTACTTCACTTTCTCTTCTTAATGGGCTGGTATACAAAATAGGACAGAAAATGCACCATATGCCGCAGCAAATGCTCAAATCCTAAATTCTTAAAGCTCTCATGAAAATAAAAGATATTTCTATCTTAAAATATGAGACTTCCATTCAGATGCAGTTAAGACTATAACTAATCTGACAGATATTTATCAGTTAACAAGAAATAAATTATATATCTTTACTTCAAAAACTAATAATTTGGAGGGTTTTTCCCTTTCATCATTTTTTGGTAAAATAAATAAGCTGTAAGGAAAGAGATAAAGTGTGAATGAATGCACTGACTTAGATTTATGATTAAAAGTTAACATTTAAATCATAGAGCATTTTCAAATCCTACAGTTACTAACATAGCTCTTGATTTCCTCAAGTTACAAAATTTAGATGACTCATCAACTTGCTCTTTCATAAACTCAACCTAAAGCCTCTTCAGGAAGGCTTAATTTTATAGAAAGATAAACTTTTAATACTTACTCTTTGGAAGTGTGCTTGTTGCGTGGGCTGTAACAGTGACCAAAGAGGACTCAGGCCCTACCTGTCCCTGGCTCTGTGGTCTGCTGGAAGCAAACACTGCTAACTGCCTTCAGCAGAGGGACCACTTCTGAATATCTACTGCCCACCAGACTGTACAAGACACTTAGCCTGAAACATTGATTAACCCCACAACAACCAGATGAAGCAGGACCCTCACTGTTCCCCAAATTTACAAATAAGGACCATAAATCCCAAAGGTTAAATATTTTTTCTAATATACTAGCAGGCTCAACCCTAAGCAAGAAAATAAACATGACTGTGATACTGTAAAAAAAATAAAAAAGAAATATATTCTTTGTATTTCAACATGATGGCATTCTCATTTTATGATTGCAATCATGCTCCACAAAACTATACTATTATTTTGATTTATACTATTACAAATTATGAAGATGACACAGAATGCATAACATTGAAAACATATAAATGTACATAATATATAATGTTGGTAAAAGTTAACTGCTTTAAAAAGAAATTCTTCCCACTTTTTTAATGACATATATAATTCAAATGATATTATGAAATTTAAAAAATTAAACAGATTAATAAAGTCAACAAACATCTTTAATACAGCAAAATAATTCATCATGTTCTTTGAAATGCCCTGATTTTATTAAAGTAACAAAAGTGCAAGACAACAAACTGGTGTCTAACCCACCTCACACAGTTTACAATTAAGATGAGAAAATGAAGTTCTTATCCCCTTTTAAAAAAAGTAAGTAAAATATCTAATATCTTAATATTATTTTATTAAGATATAGTCTTGTGAGTTCATCAAATGTTAAATGTACAGTTTATGTTTTTCCCTAAAAACAGGGCTGATGAATATTGCTATAGCTCACCATTTTAAGTAATCTAGCTTTGAAACGATTAAATGTAGAAATTAAATGAAACATCTTTAAACCAATACTGATATTTAGGCATATAATTGCTAAATAACACTGGTATGCTGATAAGTTGGACTTTTCCATCAAAACTATTTTCACATGTAACTTCAAGAGATAAAATGTATGATGAGAAACTAGGAAACCTAAAGAATATCATGATTGCTTTAAATGTTATTAAACCGACAGTACTAATGAACTCCATGTATAAAGGCTACCTTGCACGTGCATGCTAAGTGGCTTCGGTCATGTCCAACTCTTTGTGAGCCTATGGACGATAGCTGATGCATACAGAATTTTTACAGTTAAAAATACACTTAAGATAATTGGCATTTTGATATAATCCTGAACACCTTAATTCTGAGATATAACCTCTAAGAATAATCAGGTCTAATAGCGAGAAAAAAAATACTAGGCTGAACACAAGGAGAAAAAGTATTCTAAAAACTTTAAAGAAATCATAATACCTTGCCAATAAAAGTGTTAACAAAAGCAAAAAACTGAATAACGAAAAATGTCAAAGGCTGCTTTTAGAGACAACAGACTTTGATTGGGAAAGAGGAACAGAGAGTTTATATGCATCCAAACTTCATCACACTTTGTGGCAGACACTGGTCTTGGTCCTAAAATGAAATTCCATGTCTAAATTACTGTTAAGCAATTTTTATATAGCCGGGTCAATTAATTTTAAAGAGATCAACCCTGAAAATAAGAAACAAGAAAGAGACGAAGTCCTTTAAATAAAATTATAATGCTAGACTTTTATTGAACATTAAACCTGGTTCATACCCTTTTTTTCCATTAAGTAAATAATCAACCTGAAAGGAATATGGAGAAAAAAAAAAGCAACTTTAAAGAAGTAGCAAAATATCCTGACATTCTTATCAGTTGATGTGACTATATCTAAGCACTTTATTTTTTATCTTTCTCTGGTTGCTAAATTCACATTTCAATAACTTAAGACTAATTTCACCATATATTTACTTAAGAATTTTACTAAAGTTGAGTTCCAATAAAGTACAATGAAAGCCCAATCTTTTATAATTTATGAATAGATTATTTCTAGGGTTGGACTAAATCTTGAAAACTGTATTACAGAACTTGTGCATTGGTTTCAATTCGTCTATTATTTCCACTCGAAATGAGGCCCCTCCCATAACACAATATTGCTAGAATAGTTACCAAGCACACACAGTAACCACTTTCCGAGCATGTGCTTTTTATTAGGGGATCACTAACATATGCTCCCAACATCCACAAGCTACAGAATATGTACCACTTGCCAAACCTTTCTTCCACTGAGCACATATCTACTCAGTAAATTATTTACAGACGAATGGGAAAGGGAATTATGTTTCTTTGACTAAATTATCTAATGATGTTCCTAGAACTGAAAGAGAGGGAAGAGACATATGTGTGAAACATCTTCAAAATATTCTTCCTAGCTGTTCCTTAGTGCCTGAAACCTGTAAGGAAAAGTCCAACGTTTCCAACCTCATCTCCTCAATGTGCACATATCAAACGGCGGTCAACGGAGGACACAAGACAGTGTATTACAAGATATAGCGGTACTTCTGAAGAGTTCACATCATAGAATACTATGGACCAGGCCATAAAAGAAGATTCTAATTCCAAGAGAAACTAGTAATTAATTAGCTTTATTATAAAAGTAGAACATTACTCCATTTCAGAACCAGAAAAACTGACTTCCTACAAAAAGTCAAGAGTAAAACTTCTCAGCTTAGCTATAGGCTCAGTAAGAAGTTCTCAGAACAAAAGAGCAGCAACCCAATAAAAGTACCTAAAATACCAAATTAAATGACATGGAGATCATGGTATCCAAATTCATTGCTGAAATGCAAGAAAAATACTAACAGGGGAATCAGACTGATACCCAGAAAGGAAAAATCTTTTAAATTTATTATGTAATACTGATTATAAAACATACTGCTCCAGAAAATAAGAATTCATTGCAATGATGAATTTATTAATTTAAAAATATCAATTTTAAAGCCAAGTAATATGGTATAAGACTTTGAATGAATATGGAAAAGAAAATACTGCAAAACTGAGGCAATCTTAAATTGGGGCAACATCTAGTTTTGCCACATCTAATAGCTTCAGAGAACTTCATGAATAAACAATCGTAGCTTCACTTGCAAATACCACAACAAAATTCAAAATTAATTTTTAAGTTTCAGGTTTCAAGTTTCCAAGGATATACTGGTTCAGGCAGAGACAATATTTGACTTCTGAGTACATCCACAAAATCAGATTTTTCTCTAAAGAATATTCCTGGATCAGCTCTTTGTAACTCAATTGCCTAACCAAAGGGGGCAAGAAATGAGGAACAGGATCTGTTTGCTTCTGGTAAACTGCCTATTTCCCTTTCTTCCAGATCCTCCGAATTCATGGAGTCTGGTATGAGGAATGTTCCCTTAGCTGAATGGGTGGCTCCATCCTAAACTCTGGCACTGTTTTTTAAGATGAAAACAAACAAAAACAAAGCCAATAAATGAAACAGCCCTGCAGGAAAAAAAAAAAAAGAAAAAGGAGGGCGGAGCTAGGAAAAAGCATAGTTTTGTGATCCATTGTTACCACTGAAGGGAAGGGCATTTACTATCTGGCAGCTACCCTGTGGGAACCTGTGTGTGTGCGTGCGTGTGTGTGTGTGTGTGTGTGTGTGTGTGTGTTAGTCACTCATCGTTACCACTGAAGGGAAGGGCATTTACTATCTGGCAGCTACCATGTGGGAACCTGTGTGTGTGCGTGTGTGTGTGCGTGTGTGTGTGTGTGTGTTAGTCACTCAGTGATGTCCGACTCTTTGTGACCCCACGGACTCTAGCCCACCAGGCTCCTCTGATCAGGGTATTCTGCAGGCAAGAATACTGCAATGGGTAGCCATTCCCTTCTCCAGGGGATCTTCCTGACCCAGGAATCAAACCGGGGTCTTCTACACTGCAAGCAGATTCTTTACTAACTGAGTCACCAGGGAAGACCATAGGAGACCTTACAAATGTTATTTTTAATTCATACCAAAAAAAAAAAAAACCCACTACGTAGAATTTTCATCCATATTTTACAGATAAGAAAATCAAGTTCAGAGGTCAAATAACTTGCCCCAAATCACACAGCCAGCATATGCCTCTGCCTCTCCATCTATCTAATCCCAAGCTCTCTTCTTGCCATGATGTCAAGCCCACATCTCAGTTAACAAATATTCCTGCTGGGCTTCCACGATGTGCACCCGTGCTACAAAGAACTACGAGAGACACAGGAGACATCACCTTTGCCCTCCAAGCAGTTAACATCCAAGAGACATTCTGAAGACTCAGATGCCGAATCCATGGGAGGCAGTGTGCTTTACAGAGAGGGAAGAACACTAGACTATGGGAAGGGAGATGACTCACTCTGGATTGCACCACTTCCTAGCCACACAACCTTGAGTAAACAAGTATTTCTGTTATTTTCTCATTATCAGAGAGCATAGACTATAACATCTGCTTTAATGATCTCACAGAATTAGTTCAAAGATCCAACTGATTAAAAAAATTATAGAATAGGAGAAAATATTTGCAAATGAAGCAACAGACAGGGTTAATTTCAAAAATACAGAAACACTTCAAACAGCTCAATATCAAGAAAACAAACAAACCAATTTTTTTCCAGTGGGTTTTGTCATACATTGATATGAATCAGCCATGGGTTTACATGTATTCCCAATCCCGATCCCCCCTCCCACCTCCCTCTCCACCCGATTCCTCTGGGTCTTCCCAGTGCACCAGGCCGGAGCACTTGTCTCATGCATCCCACCTGGGCTGGTGATCTGTTTCACCATAGATAGTATACATGCTGTTCTTTTGAAATATCCCACCCTCACATTCTCCCACAGAGTTCAAAAGTCTGTTCTGTATTTCTGTGTCTCTTTTTCTGTTTTGCATATAGGGTTATTGTTATCACCTTTCTAAATTCCATATATATGTGTTAGTATGCTGTAATGTTCTTTATCTTTCTGGCTTACTTCACTCTGTATAATGGGCTCCAGCTTCATCCATCTCATTAGGACTGGTTCAAATGAATTCTTTTTAATGGCTGAGTAATATTCCATGGTGTATATGTACCACAGCTTCCTTATCCATTCATCTGCTGATGGGCATCTAGGTTGCTTCCATGTCCTGGCTATTATAAACAGTGCTGCGATGAACATTGGGGTGCACGTGTCTCTTTCAGATCTGGTTTCCTCAGTGTGTATTGCCCAGGAGTGGGATTGCTGGGTCATATGGCAGTTCTATTTCCAGTTTTTTAAGGAATCTCCACACTGATGGGGAATACGTGTAAATCTATGGCTGATTCATATCAATGTATGACAAAACCCACTGAAATGTTGTGAAGTAATTAGCCTCCAACTAATAAAAAATTAAAAAAAAAAATGAGCAGAAAACCTAAATAGACATTTTTCCAAAGACATACAAATGACCAACAGGCACAAGTAAAGATGCTCAGCATCCCCAATTATTAGAGAAATTTAAGCCAAAACTACAATGAGGTATCGCCTCACACTGGTCAGAAAGGTCATTGTCAAAAACTCTACAAATAACAAATGCTGGAGACAGTGTGGAGAGAGGGAACCCTCCTACACTGTTGGGAATGCAAACTGGTGCAGCCACCATGGAAAACAGTATGGAGGTTTCTTTAAAAACCAAAAATAGAACCTCCATATGACCAGTAGTCCCATTCCTGGGTATATATCTAGAGAAAACCATAATTAGAAAGATATACTTATGGCCTACATACGCGCACCCCAATGTATACAGCAACACTGCTCAAAACAGCCAAGACGCGGAAGCAACCTAAATGTCCACCGACGAATGAGTGGATAAAGAAGATGCGGTTTCCACACACACACACACACACACACACACACATGCAATGGGATATTATTCATCCATAAAATAGAATTTAAAGAAGATGTGGTTTCCATACACACACACACACATACACACACACACACACACACGCGTGATGGGATATCATTCATCCATAAAAAAGAATTTAAAGAAGATGTGGTTTCCATACACACACACACACACACACACACAAAATGGGATATTATTCATCCATAAAAAAGAATTGAGTAATGCTATTTGCAGCAACATGGATGGAACTAGAGACCATCATACAAAAGTGAAGTAAGACAGAGAAAGACAAATATCACACGATAGTGCTTATACATGGAATCTAAAAAAAAAAAAAATGATACAAATAAAGGTATTTACAATACAATACCTACTTATGGTTACCAAAGTGGAAAGGGGGAGAGATGAATTAGGAGTTTGGGAATAAAATATACACACTACTATATATGACACAGATAAGCAACCAGGATTTACTGTATAGCACACTGTATTCACTTATCTTATTATAACCTATAATAGAAAGGAATCCATAAAGAATATATATAAATACATATATAACTGAATCTCTTTGCTGTATACCTGAAACAAGCACAGCATTGTAAATCAACTATATTTCAATATATTTTTTAAAGAGGCTGATTAGCTACAAAATATTTTAGAAATACAATACACTAACACTGCTATTCAAAGGTTCATAGTTATTACAGATCTTTGGATAAGTTTAGTTCAGTTCAGTTGCTCAGTTGTGCCCGACTCTTTGCAACCCCATGGACCGCAGGACACCAGGCCTCCCTGTCCATCGCCAACTCCCAGAGTTTACCCAAACTCATGTTCATTGAGTCATTGATGCCATCCAACCACCTCATCCTCTGTCGCCCCCTTCTCCCCCTGCCTTCAATCTTTCCCAGCATCAGGGTCTTTTCCAATGAATCACCTCTTCGCATCAGGTGGCCAAAGTACTGGAGTTTCAGCTTCAACATCAATCCTTCCAATGAACACCCAGGACTGATCTCCTTTAGGATGGACTGGTTGGATCTCCTTGCAGTCCAAGGGACTCTCAAGAGTCTTTTCCAACAAAACAGTTCAAAAGCCATCAGTTCTTTGGTGCTCAGCTTTCTTTATAGTCCAACTCTCACATCCATACATGACCACTGGAAAAACCATAGCCTTGACTAGACGGACCTTTGTCGGCAAAGTAATGTCTCTGCTTTTTAATATACTATCTAGGTTGGTCATAACTTTCCTTCCAAGGAGTAAGGGTCTTTTAATTTCATGGCTTCAATCACCATCTGCAGTGATTTTGGAGCCAAAAAAAAACAAAGTCTGTCACTGTTTCCACTGTTTCCCCACCTATTTGCAATGAAGTAATGAGATCATATGCCATGATCTTAGTTTTCTGAATGTTGAGCTTTAAGCAAACATTTTCACTCTCCTCTTTCATCAAGAGACTCTTTACTTCCTCTTTGCTTTCTGCCCTAAGGGTGGTGTCATCTGCATATCTGGGGTTATTGATATTTCTCCCAGCAATCTTGATTCCAGCTGGTGCTTCATCCAGCCCAGCATTTCTCATGATGTACTCTGCATATAAGTTAAATAAGCAGGATGACAATATACAGCCTTGATGTACTCCTTTCCCGAGTTGGAACCAGTCTGTTGTTTCATGTCCAATTCTAACTGTTGCTTCCTGACCTGCATGCAGATTTCTTAGGAGGCAGGTCAGATAGTCTGGCTTTCCCATCTCTTGAAGATTTTCCACAGTTTATTGTGATCCACACAGTCAAAGGCTTTGGTATAGTCAGTAAAGCAGAAATAGACGTTTTTCTGGAACTCTCTTGCTTTTTCAATGATCCAGCAGATGTTGGCAATTTGATCTCTGATTCCTCTGCGTTTTCTAAATCCAACTTGAATATCTGGAAGTTCACAGTTCACATACTGTTGAAGCCTGACTTAAGAGAATTTTGAGCATTACTTTACTAGCGTGTGAGATGAGTGCAATTGTGCAGTAGTCTGAACATTCTTTGGCATTGCCTTTCTTTGGGATTGGAATGAAAACTGACCTTTTCCAGTCCTGTAGCCACTGGTGAGTTTTCCAAATTTGCTGGCATATTGAGTGCAGCATTTCCACAGCATCATCTTTTAGGATTTGAAATAGCTCAATTGGAATTCCATCACCTCCATTAGCTTTGCTCATAGTGATACTTCCTAAGGCCCACTTGACTTCACATTCCAGGATGTCTGGCTCTAGGTGAGTGATCACACCATCATGATTATCTGAGTCATGAAGACCTTTTTTGTACAGTTCTTCTGTGTATTCTTGCCACCTCTTCTTAATATCGTCTGCTTCTGTTAGGTCCATATCATTTCTGTCCTTTATTGAGCCCATCAATTCAGCAATAAAAAGATTAGCTGACTCACTTTTGTGTCCCCTCTTTTTCATTCTGCTTTAACTTGGCTTGTTTAGAGAGTTGGTGCTCTAAGAGTGAAGGACTAATCAACTGACTCTGGCTCTGGCTCCCTCCAGGGTTCTGACAGTGGGACTCATGACTAAACTGCTTTCCCTGGCTACATTTGCACCTAAGCCAGTCCAGGCACAAGCTCACTCTTAGCCAAAAGGTATGGTTGTCCTATTTCCCTCCCATCTCTCCTACATTTCCTTTTCTCCCTTCTTCATCAGCTACCTTATAAAATCAGAACTCCATGCTCAAGTGTCTAGCGCATTCTCAAACCCAAAGTTGTACCTATAATTACAAGTTCTTTCTTTCTGTCAACTCAAAGAAAAATATGAGAGGATTTATTTCCTGAGGGAGACTTGAAGAAACTAGGTTTAGAAACCTGGTGATGAAGAGATTCTCTAAGGAGGTGGAGAATTTGCAAAACAAGAAACAGCCTTTTACTGACTGAGTTTCCTAAACTAGGTTGTCCCAACCACAAGCATTCAAAATAAATGAACTAAGTGTTAGTCATTCAGCCGTGCCCAACTCTTTGTGACCCCATGGACTGCACACCATCAGGCTCCTCTGCCACAAAGTAAACTGGAGCGGGATGCCATTTCCTTCTACAGGGGATCATTCTGACCCAGGGATCGAACTCTGGTCTCCTCCATTGCAGGAAGATTCTTTACCATCTGAGCCACCAGGGAAGCCTAAATGAATGGTTTTTGTCTTAACGACTAGTATTCAAACATAATTTCTTATCAAAATTTTCACTGCAAACTGATCAATACTTAGAGCATTATATTCCAATGGGAAGAATTACTCCCAATTTCAAACAGTCAATTGACAAGCCTCAGGAGACTATCTAGACTACAAATATGTTTGGTTGAAAAAGAGTTACTGTAATTCTTCAGATAATTTCCAAATCTTCATTTTATTTTGTCCAATCTTAATCCAGCCACTATGACATAGCATAAATATAGCTCAATGAAGATAAAAGAACAAAAAACTTTGTTAACTGAAATGTCACAGGACAAATTTACACCACATGACAAACTTAAATGTCTCAAGCTTTAAACACATACAACACAACACAACTACTTCTACCTCTTTTCGTCTCTTTCTCTTTCTGCCACCCACACCCTTCCATCCCCAAAACTCCTCCCTTCTCTGTCTTCTTTTAAAGTACGCTAATAGTATTTCCCCCTTTTTATAATTTCTTTTCTACATATGAAACTGCATTCTTCTATTAGATTACTTATAGAAACTTAAAATGCTCACTGGATCAAAAAAACAAAATCAGAAGTGAAAACTATTAGAACTTTATAGAGGTTTGGGATTTATTCTTATAGGAGTATTTATATATTTTATATTCTAAATCACAATTTTATTTCTGATCATCAGTGAAATCTGGGTTCTATTTCAACTCCCTAATTTCCTGAGGGGGGAAAAAAGCTTTATTTTACTCTGCTTCCCAGATGGCTCAGGGGAAAAGAATCCACCTGCCAATGCAGGAGATGTGGGTTCAATCCTTCGGCTGGGAAGACCCCCTGAAGAAGGAAGTGGCAACTCACTTCAGTACTTTCACCTGGGAAATTCCATGGAAAGGGGTGCTTGGCAGGCTACAGTCCATGGGGGTCGCAAAGAGTCGGACACGACTGATCTCAGCACACACACATAATACTTTACTTCAGTGTCTCTAAAGTCTTCTAAAGTTGGTTTTCATACCAGCTTATCTGAATCATCTAAAACATTTTCTAAACAGGCACATTTCTGATCCCTATCCAGAACTACTAATGAATCAGATAATCAAAATCAGACTGGTTAGCAGTTGGACAATTTTCCCCATATGATTCTTATGACCAGCAAAATTATCGCAAATGATTTTTTCACTTATTTATATTATTCTTAAGACATTTCCTCAACAGCACCATCCATAGAATTAAATAAACTTACTATGCTAAAACATATTAGATCTTTTTATTTGAATAAATGTTATTTTCTAGGAATAAAGATTATTTCTTCAGTTAATAACATATTCGATTTGGCCTGCCAGGTGACACTAGAGGTAAAGAACCTGCTTGCCAATGCAGGAGGCAGAGACATGGGTTCGATCCCTTTGTCAAGAAGATCCCCTGAAGGAGAGCATGGCTACCCACTCCAGTATTTTTCCCTGGAGAATTCCATGGACAGAAGGGTAAGGTGGGCTGCAGTCCAAAGGGTCACAAAGAGTCAGACAACGCTGAAGGGACTTCGCATGCCATTTGTCAATTTACTTATGCACTTTACAAGGGAGAATTCAACTGCCATATCAAAAGAAACACTACATTGACTTTAACTTTTACCACCACATATTGAAATTTAAATTAAGAGACTAGTTAAAATGACTAAATATTATTGTTGAAAAATGTGATTAAAAACAGAAACAATGGAATAGCTCTTTACGAAAATAAAGGTTATATATATTAATAGTTTTCCAATTAATTTTTAACTTGTATCACTGTGTCATCAAACAGTATTTTTTTTAATCCTCTAGTTGTATCTCTTCACCTCCTATTAACATTTTCAAAAAAATAAAAAGAGAACTTCACTCTCTGGGTAAGACCATAATAGTTCATTATCTCTGCACATCTCAGCAGCCCCACACCTGACTGCATTAGGTCTTTTTGCACTTTTCATTTTTTTGGTCACAGAAATATTGTAAGTAATGCAATGAAACCACATACTCATCTGTATTTTCTCATACAGCCAATTCCTGACTCATAAATATTTCATTTATTGTTGTTTTAACTCTAAAAGAGATTTGCCTGTATTTTTCAAGCTTTATTTTGAAACCTCTCTCTTCTGAAAGTGATTCTGATCATGACTTTGGTAAACTAACACACACTACCTCATAGAAAGAACTTTGATTCAACACAATGACAGCTACCTAGACCAATGTACTGAAAAATTTTAAGACACAAAAATACAAAACTCACATAATTCTGAACTAAGTTATTTCCCAAGGAAATTCAGTATTATATGATAGAAATATGTTTTCTGATACTTAAAATGGTAGGAACACTGTTTACATAAATGCCTTTAGGTAAAAGAAAGTAAAGAATATGCAAGATGAGTTCAGAAAGGGCATTTGGGGAGTAGGGAATTATTGGTTAGTTAAGAATTAAAAAAATCACAGACTGCTTATTCAAGAAGTTGAATAGTGGAAGCTAAAAAAGATTAAATTCCAAGAAAAAAACAGAAATGATACTGTTCAACTTACAACTCTTCCATATGATAAAGTGACAAATGTTACTTCTAAGTCAAGCCTGTCAAAAGGATATATGTTCTGAAGGAAAAAAACAAAAAAACAGTCAAATAGTCTACTAAGCCCTTTCAGTATAATACATTTGCTCATAGCAAGGAAGAAAGAACATCAAGGGAGAGAACTCTGCTATTCCTCATTCTTAGCCTTTTCATCCATCTTCCCATCTCCTTCAGCTTAGACTGTATAATCTACAAAGTTTACATCAAATATAAGAACAGAAACATTCCCCGAAACAGACCCTGAAAGGTTGGGTCTGTTTTGTTATCTTAAAAATATAAATAAAGAATACCAGAACTTCTAAAAAACATAAAGAGGCACCATGAGCAAATACAGTAGGAGATCCCCCTTACTCAAAAGCACAGAAGCAAAACCTACTTAAACAGACATCTGGCTGATTGAGAACATTTTTGTGATAAGTTTTCAAATTCACGATTGCAGTCAGATACTTCACTCATCTAATCATATCCTGGGCCTCTGGTCTACACATAACCTCATGTACCAAAGAGTAGATAAAAAGCTGTGGGTCATGCCAAAGCTTTGTCTCATACTTAATGTTGCCTCTGCTAGTCACCATGCTTCATGACTCTTCTACTTGTTGGGGAGCTTCCAGATATTTTTGCTTTGCAAAAATCTTACAGATCTTAAAGAAAATGATTTGAACACTATTCTTGGTTCACTGAGAACACTGATGACTCTGCTAGTCATTGTACTTATTATCCAGACTGACACTGCAATAATAAGAATGACAAAAGTTGAGTAACTAATGAAGTCAGTTCAGTTCAGTTACTCAGTCGTGTCTGACTCTTTGCGACCCCATGGACTACAACACGCCAGGCCTCCCTGTCCATCACCAACACCCGGAGTTGACTCAAACTCATATCCATTGAGTTGGTGATGCCATCCAACCATCTCTTCCTCTGTCGTTCCCTTCTCCTCCTGACTCCAATCTTTCCCAGCATCAGGGTCTTTTCAAATGAGTCAGTTATTCCCATCAGGTGGCCAAAGTATTGGAGCTTCAGCTTCAGCATCAGTCCTTCCAATGAATATTCAGGACTGCTTTCCTTTAGGAGGGACTGGTTGGATCTCCTTGCAGTCCAAGGGACTCTCAAGAGTCTTCTCCAACCACAGTTCAAAAGCATCAATTCTTTGACTGCTCAGCTTTCTTGATAGTCCAGCTCTCACATCCATACACAACTACCGGGAAAACCATTGCTTTAACTGGATGGATCTTAGTTGGCAAGATAATGTCTCTGCTTTTTAATATGCTATCTAGCTTTAATATGCTGTCATAACTTTTCTTCCAGAAGCAAGCGTCTTTTAATTTCATGGCTGCAGTCACCATCTGTAGTGATTCTGGAGTCCCAAAAAACAAAGTCTGTCACTGTTTCCACTGTTTCCCCATCTATTTGCAATGAAGTAATGGGATCAGATGCCATGATCTTAGTTTTCTGAATGCTGAGCTTTAAGTCAACTTTTTCACTCTCCTCTTTCACTTTCATCAAGAGGCTCTTTAGCTCTTCTTCACTTTCTGTCATAAGGGTGGTGTCATCTGCATTTCTGAGGTTATTGATATTTCTGCTGGTAACCTTGATTCCAGCTTGTGCTTCAGCCAGTCCAGCATTTCTCATGAAGTACTCTGCATATAATTTAAATAAGCAGGGTGACAATAGACAGCGTTGAGGTACTCCTTTCCCCGATTTGGAACCAGTCTGTTGTTCCTGTCCAGTTCTAACTGTTGCTTCTTGACCTGCGTACAGATTTCTCAGGAGGCAGGTCAAGTGGTCTGGTATTCCCATCTCTTGAAGAATTTTCCACAGTTTGTTGTGATCCACACAGTCAAAGGCTTTGGCAAAGTCAATAAGGCAGATGTGTTTCTGGAACTCTCTTGCATTTTCAGTGATCCAGTGGATGTTGGTATTTTGGTCTCTGGCTCTTCTGCCTTTTCTAAATCCATCTTGAACATCTGAAAGTTCACAATTCACGTACTGTTGAAGCCTGGCTTGGAGAATTTTGAGCATTACTTTACTAGCATGGGAGATGAGTGCAATTGTGCAGTAGTTTGAACATTCTTTGACATTGCCTTTCTTTGGGACTGGAATGAAAACTGACCTTTTCCAGTCCTGTAGCCACTGCTGTGTTTTCCAAATTTGCTGGCATATTGAGTGCAGCACTTTCACAGCATCATCTTTTAGAATTTGAAATACCTCAGCTGGAATTCCACCACCTTCACTAGCTTTGTTCATAGTGATGCTTCCTAAAGCCCATTTGACTTTGCATTCCAGGATGTCTGGCTCTAGGTGAGTGATCATACCATCATGACTATCTAGGTTGTGAAGATCTTTTTTGTACAGTTCTTCTGTATATTCTTGCCCTCTTCTTAATATCTCCTGTTTCTGTTAGGTCCATACCATTCCTGTCCTTTATTGTGCCCATCTTTGCCTGAAATGTTCCCTTGGTTTCTCTAATTTTCTTGAAGAGATATCTAGTCTTTCCCAACAAGACCCAATTTCCCCCTGCGTCAGTCTCTCCCATCAGGAAGCTTCCATAAGCCTTTTATCCTTCTCCATCAGAGGGCAGACAGACTGAAAACAACAATCACAGAAAACTAACCAATCTGATCATAGGGACCACAGCCTTGTGTAACTCAATGAAACTATGAGCCATGCCTTGTAGGGACACCCAAGACGGATGGGTCATGGTGGAGAGTTCTGACAAAATGTGATCCACTGGAGAAGGGAATGGCAAACCACTTCAGTATTCTTGCCTTGAGAACCCCATGAACAGTATGAAAAGGCAAAAAGACAGGACACTGAAAGATGAACTCCCCAGGTCAATAGGTGCCCAATATGCTACTGGAGATCAGTAGAGAAATAACTCCAGAAAGAATGAAGAGATGGAGTCAAAGCAAAAACAACACCCAGTTGTGGATGTGAATGGTGATGGAAGTAAAGTCCGATGCTGTAAACAGCAATACTGCATAGGAACCGAAATGTTAGGCCGATGAATCAATGCAAATTGGAAGTGGTCAAACAGAAGACAGCAAGAGTGAATGTCGACATTTTAGGAATCAGTGAACTAAAATGAAATGGGTGAATTTCACTCAGATGACCATTATATCTACTATTGTAGGCAAGAATCCCTTAGAAGAATTGGAGCAACTGAACTGAACTGAACATATATACAATAACTTGGCATGAAACTAAAATAAAAAGTTTGAGATCAATATCAATATCATATCTACTGAAATTATGAGATATTAAAAGTGAAATTATAAGCTTCCAGTCTCAGAAGACACTAAGAAAACTAATTAGAAAATATCTTAAAAACAAAAAGCATTACACAGGGATTATTTAACCTCAGAACTAATATTACATGGCAAGAAACAGTACAGAAACATGACTCAAAGCTTTAATATTAAATTCTTAAAATGGGCTGTGGCAAATCCTCACCCCAAGCCCCCCCCCCAAAAAAAAAAAAACTAGGAACACTTCAAGATATTTAGATATGGAGAAAATAATAAAGAATATATGAACCTAGTGTTTGGGACAGTGGTAGGTTCTAAGATAACAGAGATACAGTCAAACTTCTTGATTCTTGGGTGGTTTACCTTCTCCACCAAAAAGAAAAGTTATACTAAAATGTAAAATCAAATATGATTAACGAGAAAATCAAAGCTCAGGAATTAAAAAGAGGGCTAAGAGTCACTTTAAATAAGCTCAGGTATGCAGAACCACTAGGTTAAAATTTTAAGGTGTCTAAAAAGCAGCTTGTATATGTTATCACTAAACTATACTTGATAACCTTGAAACAGTTACAAACAACAGAAGAGCAGATGTAACACATAAGAGGGGACAAATGTTATTTTATTTTTTGAAGGTAAAAGGATTCTAGGAAATGAAGATCAGTGATCTTGACATTATTCCCCAACAAAATTCTACAACAGGTTACTAAACAGATGGTTTGTGAGCACTTACATTTAAAAAAAAAAAAAAGCCTGCCATGGATTTGTTAAAAATGTCATGCTAAACCTTGTTTCCTTGTCTCACATGTTATTAGATGAGTGGATCAAAGAAATGCATTGGCTGTACAATGCCTGGACCAAGAAATTATGGAGTAAGTCTTTCTTGGCCAACTGTTAAGTCCATTTCCTATGTAACTTTGGGGGAAATTCTTGGATCAAGAGGCAAATATCATAGATCGGTCAAGTTTCTGCATGTTTTGTGATCAGAGGCACTGACAGCCTTTGTTCTAGACTATCTTTCTCATGGATGTCTGTATACCAAATTGCCTTTGAATATCCATAACACCTCCCCCTGAACAAAAGGAAGGTTTGCTTATAGCCCATTATAAAAGATCAGAGTTCCTAAACTTGCAGTTCCTCATCTGCAATACAGAGTGATACAGAGTGTACAACATGGACTTGGGCCACTCTGTGGAGCCCCTGGTGGACTTATGGGTGCATGCATGCTAAGTCGCTTCAGTCATGTCTGATCTTTGAGACCCTATGGATCATAGCCTGCCAGGCTCCTCTGTCTATGAGATTCCCCAGGCAAAAACACTGGAGTGGCCTCCCCCAGGGGATCTTTCCAATTCAGGGATCAAACCAGTGTCTCCTACATCTCCCGCACTGGCAGGTAGGGTCTCTACCACTAGCATCAATCCCGATCTCCTGCACTGCAGGTTGATTGACCATCTGAGCCACCAGGGAAGCCCCTGGACTTGGGGGATAAGGAACCAAAGCAAGCATAAGGTTCCTGCTCCTCACTGTATCAGGAGTAATAAAGTCCTTTGTCTTCTATAACGCTCCACAAAATAGTGTCTGACTAATTTGTTACCATGCAAGTAAGGAAAAATCTCAGATACTTCACAGTTCTGGACAACCTGACTCAGCTTTGCCATTGGTAAAATGGGGAAATAACAGTATAAATCCTAATAAAGACAGTATGAAAAATAAATTAATTCACACAAATTTCCTAGAAAAGTATCTACTGCTTAATAAATATTAGCCATTATTATAATGACACTTATGATTAATTTCAGATGTATACCAGTAGGTAAATAATCCCATCCAAAGGATTAATGACAAATCAAAAGAGTTCCTACTCACTGAGTTTAGAAAAGGCTCTATTCTTAACCTTGTTCTGATCAATATTTTCAAAAATAATTAAGTAGAGGTATAAAATGTATTAATCAAAATTATGTATGACACAATTGTTAACATAGATAATAGAACCAAGATTTCTAAAAATCTTGATATGCTGAATACACTAAATGATAAAGAAACAAATGTAACAGACATATAAATCCTATTTTTTTTTACAGTATTCAAACTGATATTAATTGTAATTTACATGAAATGAAGCAACATTATAGTAACAATGTAACATGACTGAAAAAGAAACTGCCATTCAGTTACAGAAAAAAATGAAGACAAATTTTCATTGCCTTCTGTGTTGGTCAGAACATATACATGGTATGGTATTTAGCTCTGGATACATTTTAAAGGGAAACTTCAGCAAAGAGAAGCATATCCACAGGAGGGTAATGAGAACTGTGAAGGGTGAAAGAAATCCATAGAGTATATATAAAGGATAACTGAAGAAATATGACTTCTTTATCTTCAGAAAGGTTTATTGATTATAAAAATTTTTTCAGACATCTGCAAAGTTATCTATGTGAGATCGTCTGTGTAAAACCAAAAGATGGAGTTAGAAATAATGGCTAATTGATTCCAATTCAATGTAAGGAAGAACTTTCTATCAATTAAATTTTGTCAATTATTGAATATTACAATTAGTTATTCATTCATGTACATTTTACAAAGCCACTAGCTAGGACTATGAAAATGGGGATTGCCTCTCTCACATGCAGATGTCTTTAAATTACTCATTTCTTACCTGTAAAAAAAGGCAACCCACAGAGGATTTCTCCAGGCATCTTGTGTATTTTCATTCCTGTCTTGCCTCCCTGATTTCTGTTCCATTTCAGTCTAGCTGGCCTCTTCAAAATGACAATCTGTCCTTAGCAGCCCACCTGACTTTTTGATTTGAAAGTGAAAGTTGCTCAGCTGTGTCTGACTCTCTGCGACCCCAAGGACTACACTCCATTAAATTCTCCAGGCCAGAATACTGGAGTGGGTTGCCATGCCCACCTCCAGGGGATCTTCCCGACCCAGGGATCGAACCTTCATCTCTTATGTCTCCTCATTGGTAGGTGTGGGAATACTGGTGAGGGTAGCCATTCCCTTCTCCAGGGACTCTTCCCAACCCAGGGATTGAATCCAGGTCTCCCGTATTGCAGGTGGATTCTTTACCAGCTGATTCACAAGGGAAGCCCAACTTTTTGATTTACCTCTCTGATTATATTATTTTTCCATACACTGCAGTCCATAAGCCATCTGACAGTGGCCCTTGGGTAACAAACTCTGTCCCCATCTCCCACCTGATTTGGAAGGGAGAACAAAAATTTAATTTATTATCTCAAAGGTTTCAATTCTAGGATTCTTGGATTCTTCTTACTTCTTTTGCCATTTACATATGGTGGGTGATCAGTAATCAATGAATAAATGAGTAAGTGACTGAATAAATGAATGGGTATTATTAATCAACTGATAATGAGCTGCTTCTTCTCTAAAAGCTAACTACCTGAATGGGCTGTACATCTCTCACCTTGTCAAACAGATGAAAAGTAGTGAAAAGAACAACAAACACCTATGAGAACAAAGGAAAGAAGTATGAGAACAAGAGAGACTAAGGGTGGAAATAGAAGTGAGAGTAGACAGCTATGGAGGGGACCCCAAATTATTCTCAGAAAAGATCAAATCGTAAAGTCTCTAGTTCTTAAGCCAAGTCAATTTATAAGTCAAAATAAAATGTAATAATCTATAAAATAAACATACTTGAATAAGAAATGAGAGGAGAATTATAAACTCCTAAGAAATTATGATAGGAACAAGTGACTACATTCTCACGAAGGCAAAACTGATATACACAACAATTTGATGAATCTCAAACGCATTAGGCTAGATGAAAGAAGCCTGCCTCTGAAGGTTACATACCGCATGATTAATAACAGAGTTGAATATAATACGTACATATAGATATAGTATATACATATATATTATACATGAGTATTTTATACAATTTGTATAAATACAAGAGTCAGACAGGACTGAAGTATTATATACATGTATATAATGCATATATACATATAACACTTCTCTGTCCAAGGGATTCTCCAGGCAAGAATACTGGAGTGGATTGCCATGCCCTCCTCCAGAGGGTCCTCCCAACCCAGGGATTGAACTTGAGTCTCTTATGTCTCCTGCACTGGCAGGCAGGTTCCTTACCCACTTCCTACTGGGGAAGCCTTATCCTGCCATTTGCTTCAACATGGATAGACCTTGAGCACATCATGCTGAGACAAGTCAGAGAGGTTGTGCTGTCTGATACCACACATAAATGTGGAATCTAACAAAGTCAAACTTGTAAAATCAGAGAGCAAAATAGGTGGTTACCAAGAGATGGGGATGGGGGGATAAGATTGATGTTGTTTAAGGGTACAAACTTGAAAGGAGTAGTAAATACGCCACAGACATTCACTACAGAGTATAATGAAGAGAGGCAACAATATTGCACTGCAATTATGTGATGTGATAGATATGGCTACAATAGAGACCATGTTACATTCTGTAACATGGTGGACATCATAAATGTAAACAGTGCTACAATATCAAATTCACTCAATTAAAAAGACTGTTACCTCTCCCAAAAAACACACTTCAAACAACAAAACTCTAGGGACAGAAAATAGATCAGTGGTTACCAGAGACTACAAGATGAGAGGAGGTGTTGACTAAAATCCACATGAAAATATTTTGGAGCATGATGGAACTGTTCCACATCTTAATTGTGGTAGTGAGTACACAACTATATGTTTGTGAAAACATACAGAACTGTACACTAAAAAGATGTGAACTTTACCGCATATAAATTCTTTAATTAAAACTTGAAAATTTATAGAGCTTAAAACAAATGTGTAAAGCAGATTAATTAAAATATATTTTGTGTTGTTAATAAAGCACAATAAAATCATAGCAATATTTTCTTAGATCAGTTTCCCAAGGCAAAAGAAATAAAAGCAAAAGCAAATGAGAAAAAAATGGAACCTAATCAAACTTACAAGCTTTTGCACAGTTAACGAAGCCATCAACAAAACGAAAAGACAGTCTATGAACTATGAGGAAACATTTGCAAATGACATGACCGACAAGAGTTTAATTTCCAATATATGCAAACAGTTCATACAGCTCAATATAAAAAAAAATGCAATCAAAAAACGGGCAGAAAACCTAAACAGACATTTCTCCAAAGAAGACATACAGATGGCCAACAGGCACATGAAAATATGCTCAAGGTCACAAATTAGTTAAAAGCAAATCAACACTACAGTGAGGCATCACTTCACAGTGGTCAAAATGGCCACGAAAGTCAAAAAGTCTACAAATAATACAGAGTTCCTGGTAGCCTAATGGTGAAGAGTCCAGGCTTTCCCTGTTGTATGACCCAGGTTCAATCCTGGTCCGGGAACTGAAATCCTGCAAGCCACACATGAGGTGGCCAAAATTAAAAAAAAAAAAATGTCTACAAATTATAAATGTTAGCGAAGATGTGAAGAAAAGGAGATCCTCCTTCAGCATTGGTGGAAATGTAAATTGATGAAGTCACTTTGGAAAACTGTAGTGAGGTTCCTTAAAAAACTAAAAACTACTATATGATACAGCAATTCCATTCCTGGATATATATATTTGGAGGAAACCAGAATTTGAAAAGATACATGCACCCCAATGTCCATAGCAGCGCTGTTTACAATAGACAAGACATGGAAGCAACCTAATCATCCATCAACAGATGAGTGAAGATATAGAGTGAGTGAGTGAGTTAGTGAGTGTGTGTGTGTACACAATGAAATGTTATTCAGCCATAAAATAATGAAATACTGCCACTGTAGCACATGAATGGACCTACAGATTATCTTACTAAGTGAAGTAAATCAGACAAAGATAAATATCATACATGATATCACTTACATGTGGCATCTTAAAAATAATACAAATGAGTTTATTTACAAAACAGAAACAGACACACAGACATAGAAAACAAACTGTGGTTACCAAAGGGGAAAGGAGGATGGAGGGAGGGATAAATTAGGGGTATACAATTAACAGATATAAATTATTATATAAAAAGTAAACAAGGATTTACTGTATAGCATAAGGAACTATATTCAATATTTTATAATAAACTATAAGGGAAAATAATCAGAATATATAACTGAATCACTTGCTATATACCTGAAACACAATATTATACATCAACTATAGTTCAATTAAAAATAAAAAGATTACATCTGATAGTCTTCTTATAAAAAAAAACCAACATATTATGTCTGATATTTAAACAACTTTGTAAAGATGAGCATTTAAAATATAACTTGTAAGAGTAATAAATCACAGTGAAAGTAACAAGTAACAATTCTGAGAGAAAATTATCAGGATCATTTCTACAACATAGTAGCCAATACCTTATTTTAAAATGAAACATCAAATGTATAGCCAAATAGCTTTGTAAAAATAATCAAATATATTTTCACTGTCTTATAAGTAGACATGTAAAAATAAAATAATCATTTGTATTCTATTTTAAATGTCCTCTCAAAAAAATGTAATTCCAATAATAAGAAAATAAGCATTAAATGCTGCTGCTAAGTCGCTTCAGTCGTGTCCGACTCTGTGAGACCCCAGAGATGGCAGCCCACCAGGCTTCCCCATCCCTGGGATTCTCCAGCAAGAACACTGGAGTGGGTTGCCATTTCCTTCTCCAATGCATGAAAGTGAAAAGTGAAAGTGAAGTCGCTAAGTCGTGTCGACTCTTACCGACCCCACGACTGCTCGGGCTCCTCCATCCATGGGATTTTCCAGGCAAGAGTACTGGAGTGGGTCGCCATTGCCTTCTCCGAAGCATTAAATATTTTATTGTTTATTTATTCATAGCTTATTACCATATATTCTCTATTATTGTACATTTGCCCTTAAAATTTGATCTTCTATAGTCATAAAAACAAGTTGTCTCTCAAAATAAAAACAATACTTATAATAATGATGTTCCTTTAATATAATAATATGAGTAAGCAAGTACTTAGTCACATTTTAGCATCTAGCATCATTTCAGTCCAGTGGGAATGAGATTCTCCAGGACACAATTAGAGGGATATCAAAGAGAACACCTATGTAAAATCAAATACCAATTAGAAATAAAAAATTACACTGCGTTTCTTCTACTTGTGGAATAGTTTCAGCAACAGACATGCAGAACTAGGGACAGTTTGAAATTACTGAAAATTACAAAAAAGCACAGAATTGGAAGTCATACAAGGGCAACCTAAAAGCATAGTTTTCTGAAAGTAGAGAAATATTATAAATAGATCAAGAAAATATAAATTTAAAAGTACTTTCTTTGGGACAACACAAAGGCTGCCAAATGAACTTTATTTTTAGTTACAGGAGTATACATTCTCTATTAACAGGGGTCCCCAACCTCCAGAATCTAATGCCTGACGATCTGAGTTGGAGCTGATGTAATAACAATAGAAATAAAGGACACAATAAATGTAATGCCCTTGAATGATCCTGAAAGCATTCCCCCCGCCCCACCCATGGTCTGGAAAATTTGTCCATGAAAATGGTCCTAGGTGCCAAAAAGGTTAGCTCTACAACATACAGCAAGATAAAATGTACTGAAAAATAAACATTTGCAAGCTTACATCACTACTAAAAACTACTGCAATTCATAATCCCCTACCTTCTGAGATGCCATCTGTGGCTCCTTATTTGTCTACATATAGGCTAATTTGTCACAAGGAAAGTAGCCATAATGAGGAAAGACACTACACTGCACACAGGACGGCATGCTTCACGGGGCACGTACACTTGGTGTAAACGCATGCATCACTTGTCTCGGGGGTGGGGCACAAAGCAGCGAAGGAATAACTTAGATGAGGCTCTAAAGACTTTTCAGCAGTTCTTTGGGGAAGAAAAACAGATGTCTCAAGAAATGTGGGGCCAAACTTCCTACGTGGTGCACTATATAAACCCTTGTGTTACTCACTCCCTTTAAGCCAAACCGCAGCAAAGACATGCAGCTCCCTACAGTTGGGAGTTGCGTTTTAATGTAGCACAGCGCACAGACTGGACCATGAGGCAGCCCAGCATTGTATGTGGGTTCTAAAAAATGTGTGTGTGCGCGAGTGTGTGTAAGGTCCATTAAAAAGGAGAGCTCTAATTTTACAAAGACAAAGCTTATCAAACAGCTCATCCAACTGTACATTTTATTTCTGGATTGATGCCACCAAAAGCTAAATATGTGACTGACCACAGGACCAAGGCAAAAGTGTAAAGAAATGAATATTTATGGGATGTTAATGGTATGTGCTTCAGGGAACAGGATGCCAGGCAATTATTTATTTTTCTCAACCCTGACATGACCAACTCCACATGCACTCACTTCTCTCCGTCTCAGCATCCTGGTTAAATAAGGTGAGGTTCCTTTGTTGACTGGGAAGGAGGCAAGTGATGTGAAAATTCCAAGTGGGCTAAGAAAAGTGAAGAAAAGTGCATTTTAACTGAGCCCCCTGGGTTTCATAAGCAAAGATATTTGTGGTAATTTTTTGTTGGTTTTAATTGTCTTTATTTTAGGAATTATCTTTTTCTCCCAGTCATTCTTACCTGTGTGTTTATATTGTAGTAAGAGACAACCTGTTTACAGCTTCAAATTTGACTTATGTACATCATAAAAGGTTTCAGTTGAAACTAACCTAAAAACTAATCCAATCTCTTTTTAATTTTGAAGAAAAAGATCCACCCAATATTGCACAATAGTTGAAAGTCAGACTAAGAAACAGAACGCAGGTCTCCTGGCACTCACTGTGGAACTCTGATCAGTAAACCAAGCAGGCCATTTTACTATCTGAGGTAATTATGCTTTCCAGAAGGAGTCATTTTCATTCACATTCTAGTTGCATTACCATTATCAGAGAAAGCCTTTAATAAAAAAAAAAAAAAATTCCTGCTTGGAACAAGGAAAAGAGAATACATTGGGACCTGGAAGAGCCAGATGGTGACAAGGAGGGCAATGAGTACCTAAGGACCAGGATTTAAAAAAAAAAAAAAAAAAAAACCCAGAAAGCATAAGTTAGTAAGTTTTTTGAAAGGAAAAAGTGAGGTAATAATATAATAAAGCCAGACCGTGTCTTTCTTCAGAGTTTTTCAAGGACCACACATTCACTCATGATATAATAAGATATCAGAATTATTCTGAAAGATCTCATAATTTGTCTCAAAGAGGAAAGAGAAACAGGGAAATGAGATGAAGTAGGCAAAGAGAGGCCTCTTTCCTCATTATCAATAGTGAAGATTACATGCCCCTTTCTCAAGATATTTAGAACAAAACTGCTAAGCAAGTTAATACAAATTTTAAATATGTACATAGTATGTGAAGGAACTCTACAGGACATTAGATTTATGTGAATAAAATGTGTGGATCCGTGTGGTATTATATGGAGAGTTCTATCACTCATTCACCCCCCAGCTGTAGATGTCCCAATGTGACCTGCACAAGCTAAAGAACAGGATTTTAAATTCAGAAAGATGGACTTTCCAACAAATCGTAAATTCTTAACCTGCTCTGTTAAAGATTGATACTGTAAGAATGAAAGAAAAGATAAGTTATAAACGATGGTATATGTGCCAATGCAATGAAAGTAAAACTGTCTAATTATACTACAGGATAACAACAACACTCTAGATATGGTTTTAGAAAAGACCCTGACTTAACCCATTCCCCTCCCTCTTTCCTCACCAACCCCCAGAAACAATTTGAATGCCCATGTTGTACTCATAGTATAACCATTAGAAACATCTATATACACTAATTATGCTACTCATATTAAGATGTTGTTGTTGTTGTTGTTGAGCCATGTCTAACTCTTTGGGACCCCATGAACCATAGCACACCAGCCTTCCCTGCCCTTCACGATCTCCTGGAGTTTGCTCAAATTCATGTCCATTGAGTCAGTGACGCCATCCAACTATCTCGTCCTCTGCCATCCCCTTCTCCTCCTGCCTTCAATCTTTCCAGCATCAGGGTCTTTTCCAATGAGTCGTCTCTTTTTTATCAGATGGCCAATGTATTGGAAACTCAGCTTCAGCATCGGTCCTTTCAATGAATATTCAGGGTTGATTTCCTTTAGGATTAATTGGTTTGATCTCCCTGCAGTCCAAGGGACTCTCAAGAGTCTTCTACAGCTCCATACTTTGAAAACATCAATTTTTCAATGCTCAACCTTATTTATGATCCAACGCTCACATTCGCACATGACTACTGGAAAAACCATAGCTTTGACTATATGGACCTTTGTCAGCAAAGTGATGTCTCTGCTTTTTAATACACTGTCTAGGTCTATCATAGCTTTTCTTCCAGATACAATGACGAGTTCTATGATTAAATATGTCAGTTCAATGGTCCTAAGCATTATTATGTTGAAGCACTCAACTACTGTGCATTTTTTGTCCAAAAGCATTAATATCTACTCAGAACTTTCAAATTAAGCTATATTCTCAGGTCAAGAATAAAAAAGAGATACAGAAAACTGAACTTTCAGCATACCTACCCAAGATGACAGTCATGTCTCGGCCAATACAGTAATGAACAGTTTCCTAAATATGGTATAGGATGGGTGCAAGATAAAAAAGGTGAAAAGGAATTTCAATGACACACATACACAAAATGGAACAATGATACAGACAGAAGTACCCTGCTGGACTTCCACAAAGTCATACATTCCTCAATTCAATATTTAGTTTTAGAGTTCCTACCAAGTACAAGGCATGTTCTAAACACTGGATTAGAACAGTGCCCAAAAGAAAACTTTGTATCCATGGAATACACATTCTCATTGAGACTATAAATAAAGAAACAATCTTTTTAAAGGCAGTTGATAGTGCTATAAGGGAAATTAACATATGATAAAGGTGACAGAGCATGAACAATGCTGATTTGTTATTTTAGATATGACAATCAGAGAAGGCTTCCATAAGGATATGTTTGAGCAGAGATTTGAAGTTAGTGAAGACACCTGAGGGCAGAGCATTACCGCAGACAGAGAAAAACTCTGATGTAAGAAATAGCTGATCCCATTCTGAGGAATGTCGAGGAAGTCAGTGTCTAGGGTTGACTGAACGAGAGGAAAATGATAGGAAATACTGTGAGACAGAGAGCAGAGGTCAAATAAAACGGACTTTAGTAAGGTCCTTGACTTTTATTCTCAGAGACATAAGAAGTTGTTGGAAGATTTATATATACCTTTCAAGAGTGACATAATCAGATAGATATATCTTCAAAAGGTCACTGCTACTTGGAGAATAAACTGCAGTACCTGAAGGGAGAAAAGGGGGAAAATTAAGTAGCTATTGCATCAAATCAGGAAGTAGCTGATGGTCTACCTGATCAGACTGGTAATGAGGGGGTAATAATTAGGTGTATAAAACAAGAGTTTGGGGGACATAATTTAGCTAAAGTAAAAGACCTACTGAGAAAGGGGGGAAAAATGAAGACAAAAAGGAAATGAAGAGCTAGCTACAGGCATACAAATATAGATCAACCAAATCCTGGAACATAAATTTGGGTGAAGTAATGGTGAGGAATATTTTTTAAGGATGTTGGGGATCTTTTTTCTTTTTTAAATGAGATGATTTTATGACAGTCTACATATGCTAAGATGTTAAGATATTTGGATTAGTGTACTATAAGTTTCTCCTCTCTATCTGCCAGCAAGAAATTTTATAAACACTTTCTCTGAAATATGTCTACCACAAGATTTTTTCTTACCCCCTAAAATACACTTTAGGAAACTTTGTTATTTTTTCCTTAAATTGAGAAAAAGTTGCAAAGTGGTAGTTCTGTATGTGTACCAAAATGATACAAAACAAAAATGATGCAAAAAAGAAAACTTTCACAGAAAATAGCATCATAAAAGTTGAGAAGAAAGAAAAGAAAGAAATGGATACCAGATAAACTATGTTCTTTGCAGTAGTTGCATCCTTTCTTTGAGGAATTTAAAGTTAAATGTCTTTAACCGGTTTTAAAAAATTTTTATGATAGTTTCATGGCACAAATCTTTCAGACTTGTTACAAAGAGCTTTAAAAAGCAACACTAAAAACTTAAATTTTAAACCAACATTATCTTCCACAAAGAATATTTTAAGGCTTCTAAGACAGAAATCAAAGGAAATTGAGGAACATTAATAAACTAAAAATGCTGAGAGCTTTTAAACCCCTGGGGATTCATTTGCTTCATAGCAGTGTGCTTTTTCAACATTTAAATTTTATATGCTCTTGCTAATGAAAATAATTTGCTACAGCAGAAAGGAATGAAGATGTCAGCTCAGTATGACATATTTATCAATATAATGGAAAGGTATGTTCTGAAGATCCTTGATGGATTCCAGGGGAAAAAAATAGTGTACAACTGTTTGGGAAGTTGAATTCAATCAGTAGAATATAGTTCCAAGAGCACATATTTCAAATATCAAGGAATTCAAAAACTGAACTTGGACTCCACAGATAATTTGTGGACAAATGGATTTTTTAATAAAATGTCACATTAAAATGCATTGATTTATATAAATTGAGGGAATGTAAGAATTCAAATTGTTCATGGAAAGGAAACTGGGCAAATGATCAGATACAAGTCAATTCAGAGAGAGTAAACAAATGTTCACAATCCCAAAATGAAAAAGTATTAGGATTCAATGTGAACTATAAGCTACAAATCATTACAACATAAAGTTGTTTTAAAATGAAATAGGAGTGATACAAGCATACCTGATTTTACAGTATATTTTAATTTGGCTGCTGGACAAAATTTTGCCCAAATAAACAAATTCCTAGTCACTCCAATTACAAAATTGGGATTATGCGCCTAAAAATAATTAAGCCAATACTTAACATCACAATTGATAAGACAGCAAGTCATTTAGAGAAAAAAAACAGTTGAAATAAAAACTATTGCTGCAAATAAGTCACCCACATACACAAGTTTACTTTTTATTTTAACATTAATAGTGTTGGAACATAATAAATCTAAATTTTCTCTGAGGATATCTCTCCAGCATCTCAATATTCTAACATTGACCTGTTAGCTATAATATCTCTTTATATTTCACCAAAGTTACTCTCCTTTTTATGTATTTTGTCTGGAAAATTGGGGGCACGGACTAGATGGAAATACAGGGCAAAGCAAAGAATATATATATAACAATACATTAGAGGTAACGATAAGACAGAAGTAAATAGGCAAGTGGCAAGTAAGTATCATTTAATAGATAGGAACACCTACAAGGAAAGACTATTCTACTTATTAGTATTTATGTAATTCAACAGTAATGAATTTTCATATAACCAATTCTGGACTTTAAAAAAAGTAATGATATGTTTAAGCAACCCTCCTAACTATGCTTAGTTAAGGTGTTAAAAAATAGTTATGAGACAAATGAAGTAGCTAACATTTGGAACAACTTCATAAGAAAGCAATGAAAATGACTTAAGCCTCATGGGGGAAAAAAACCCAAAGAACTTAAATTATTTTTACCTGATAACACTCTGAAAGTGTTATGCCTGGAGTCCAAGTATTGAATACGTTAAGAGATAAATGTCCATGGCATCCAAAAAAAGAGGAGACATTAACTATGGCATACAAAATTAAAATTACTCATTAAACTATCTGTGGACCATAAGCACTGGAATTTGTTTAAGTAAAGTTTCAAGCACCTGGATTACTTTTTCAGAAGGCTTAAGAAGATAAACAACAATCTTTCTGGGTTGGATTTGATCAAATTTGTTAGAACTCTATGAATTAAGGACTACATAAATAAAGTTATTTTCAAAAATCTATGCAAATCTTAAAATCTCACTGGGCCTAGGTTAAGAAATAAACTTTCTTTTATCAAAGGGCAGAATGAATCTGGGCACTGGTTAGAACATTTTAGATTCATTCATTTATCACTAAGAGTACTATGATCTATCACAGAGTTAAAGAAAAAAATAACTGTGCCATGAATTAGTATTCAGTAATTATAATGAAATTAACATCATTTTGGAATTCAACAGTGATTTGTAACATTGTTTAGCAACACTCTTGCCAAGAGAACTTCTTTGAGTCAGTGATCTCTCTGACTTAACTGAGAGACAGAAATACATGACCATTTCCATCATTCCGTTTTCTATCAATATTATAACTAATAATTGATCTAACATGGGAGTGTCAACACAGAATGATAAGGCAGAGCAACATAAATCTTTAAATGTATCACAAATAATATTTCTTTTATGTAATTAAGTACCATATCCCTCAGCATGTTCTCTTAAAATAAAATGTCTGGTAAATTTATCTGGTTATGTTCAGTATTTTATTATATGCTCTATAAGTCTCAATCAAGCCATGAAGGCATTTTCACATATTTAAATATACTTTTCATAGAGTACAATTCTAATAGTTATGCAAAGAGAGTTGTTTTGTGTTTCTGAGTCTTTGCTTGTACAAAAGGAATGTAACTTTTCATTATAGGTTACCTGTGATTTTAATGTTCACCTTTCTACCTAGTTTTATAATGTGTCACATACAACAATTTACCCCTATTTTAAGTTTATAGAATACTACAAGGATTTTTTTTTTCAAGCAAACCCACTACACTACCATCAGTGCAAAGAAATGAAACTGGAATGACAGTTTACTCAGATATAACTATTAGTAAGTCTATTCACATCATAATGTCATTAAAGGTCTCTTTTCACTTGAATATTCAGTTCTGGAATTCCCATCACGCTGAATCCTAAAGTATAAGTTGAGAAATTTTGAAAAATAGCTTAAAATAGTTCATAATTGTTATTTGTATATATTTCCCTTTTTTTCTATTTTGGTATTAACTGTAATGTAATGGTAATTTAATAAACTATCTATAAAAAAGAAAAGTTATTGTACTCATATTTAAACTGAATTTAAAAATTATTCCCTTAATTTTTTGTATTCTTGTACTTAAAAAGTGAACTTTAAGATGATCTTTAAAAATTGAGTGTCTTCTGTCACTTAACAGGGCTGTATCATCAGGTTTCTAGTCTCTTCTTTAAAAGTTAGTAATTTAATCACAATTAAACATTTCTCTCACTTAGTTTCAGATAACAATGAAGCAGTGGGTTTCTTAAAGTAGTACTGAAGTAAGCAACTACTAAATATGGGTCTAGGCTAGAAATAAAAATGGAAGGAAGGCAGAAAGAGGGAGAGGGAGAAGGAAAGAAGGAACAAGGGAGGGAATGACTTTAAAAGCTTTAAAGCTGAAAATGACATTTTACGAACCTAGTGATCACAGTGTACATAACTTCATACCCACTTTATTAATGCATACACAAATAAGTCAAAATTGTAAATAACTGTTTAGCAGTATTAAACAAACACTACATTTTAAAATTCCAGGACACTGAGAATGTACCCATCCATAACTCACAGTGACAGAAAAGATAAACAGGACTTTTGACAACATAAAACATTTCCTGAGGTATGCCATAATGCAAAATTGAAGATGAAAATACCTCAAAGCTCATCTTTGTTTAGTGTTGACCTCTAGCATAGACGCTATTAAACACACCCCTTCCGTCTCCACTGAAGCCTAAACAAACTGTTTGAATTAGGAGAGTGTGCAAAGATGTGCCTTCCAGGCAAACTTTTGTTTTCCAAAAGTAAATCTCCCCAAATACTTCCAGCTGGAAAACGTCCACTTGAGCTACTTGACACTAGAGCTTCACTTTCTCACCTTGGCTTACCTGCTACTACTTAATTATTCTTCTAAGCAGGCTCTGGGCAAGTTGGGGAGGTGGCTCTTTCAGCACTTCTGAATCCATGATGAATAGAAATACACACACCTAACACACTCCCACAGGTCTTCCACGCCCTTTCTCCTTCCCGCCCTTCTGAGCACTCGCGTCGTGAAAGCCTGGCCACCTGGGAGCAAACAGTACTCGAGGAACAATCCTCAAGATCAAGAAACTGACTGGATTTCAACAAGTGGTGAGAGAAAATGGTAGGGGGGAGGTGTGTGGCGGGAGGCATAGGAGCACTACAGACAGCAGCTGTCCATTAAGTGGTTTAAATCTGTTGGTTAAAAAGCTGAATAAACAAATACACAGATGGGTCTAGCTCCTTGGGGATTCTGGAATTTGAGGAGCCTCCCAAGCGGTATCCAGTTCTGCCTCTCTCGCCCTCTCCCCGTGCAAAATGCGCGCGAGTTCCACTCTCAAATGCTCCAGACTCGCACGTGCCTTTCGCTCCCGTTGTTCCTAATTATTCCACCCGCGCGCCAGGTGCTCTGAGAGACTCACCTCAGAGACTGCAGAGTCTGAGGACAGGAGGGCAACTTTTCCTCCCTGCTCTAGACCTACCCGAACACCCACGGCATGGGACAGGTCCCCGCAGACGCTAGCCCCCAGGTCAGGGTGTCGGGGCGCCTTCTGGCCGGCGGGGCGGGGAGAGGCGTGCGGGAGACACGCGGGCGCGGCCACCCAGTGGGTCCGGCCCGCGCCGCCGCCGCACGTGCGCCGCCGCGAGCGCGAAGGGGAGCCGGGCCCCGCGCTCCTCACGGTCAAAGTCAACCCAGCGCATCTGCCTGCCCTCCGCTCGTCCGGGGCCTCCGCGGACTTACAGGTAAAAGTCAACCGAGAAGCCTTCCTTTTCTCCGAAAGGTATCTGCGCCCATCCCTCGTCCCCTCCCTGAAGAACCCGGAGGCGCGATTTCACCCCAAACCCACCCTCGGAGTAGGGAGACCTCGCCAAAGCGGAATAAAAGTAAGACCAGGACATATCCCGGGTGAAGCGGGTCCTGCTAACCGTGGACAGGGGAAAGAGCGCGAGCGGGGGCAGCAGTCGAGATGCACGACCATCCCCAAGTGTCACTAGGGGCCAGGAGTTTCTTCACTGGAGAAGCAGGAGTGCCCCTTCTCTGCCTCCATTCCCCAAGAAGTACTTGTGAAATGTACGCTGAAGTGTCTAACTTAGAGACGAGAAGCGTGCACTTGCCCAACGGAGTAAATAAAGGTCAGCAGTTGGACAATAAAGTATGTGCTTCCAAACGCCAGATGTTTTTACTGTTGTTTCTCCTCCTCGGGGGTGGGGGGGGGAGCGGAGAAGAGGGAAGAGACAACACACAATAAAAATAAAAGTAAACAAACACATCTGCTGTTTCCACACACATTTTCCTCCAGCCGCGGTCTGGAGTGTCTGTTGCCGGACAAGGCAACATCTTTCGAATACAAAACTAAAAATCATCCGTGAGCCAAAGGCAGCCTCCCTTCTCTCGACGCCCCCTTCCCCTCAGCACAAAGCTACATGAAAAAGAACAACAAGTGGTGATGTTAGGTCCGGAACGCGACCCCGATGCCGAGCCGAAATTTGACACATGTCACACCCGCCCAACCGCGCCGAGCTCAGCGACTGGGGCGAAACTTTGCTGCCGCCGCCCCGGGAGCAGCGCGGAGCAGAGTAAAGTCGCAGCCCGGCCCGGCGTAGAGGTGGCGGGGACGGCGTGAGGGGCGGAGGTGCAGCGCGCCAGAGTGAGGGTGAAGAAACTTACCGCGACCGGGGACGCTGGGCAGCGTCCCGGGAGGTGGCACCCGCGGCGCCGAGGCAGAAGCCCACAAACAACACACCCACGCGCGAGTCCCGGCAACTGCTGCCGCGAGTCGGGGCGCGCCCGGGAGGGGGGGCTGGAGGAAGCCGCAGCTGGCGGACGCGGCCGCCGCATAAATAACCCGGACCGGCGCTCACGGGCTGGCTGCGCGGGGTTGGAGCCGGGGCGCAGCGGCCGCCGCAGAGCTGCACGCGCCGGCGTGTCTCGCGCTTTCTCGGAGGCTCGCGCTGTCTCGCGCTGCCGCTCCCCCCACCCGGATCTGTATGTGTGTGTGTCTGTATGTGTGTGTGTCTCTATGTGTGTGAGTGTGCGCTGGCGGGCGCGCGCACCCGGCCGCGCGCGCGTGTTGTTGGCAATGCAAACTGTACACACACGGCGCACGGAGCCGCCTCTTCTCGGCGGGGCGGGGTGGGGGAAGGGACGCCTCCGAGGAGTCTGAAGAACTGCTGGGCCACTTGTTTGTTTTTGTTTTACTTTGCCTTGTTATTGTTGACTGTTGTTGTTGATCCCCGAAGTGGTTTGGAACCAGCTGGCTAGGATGCCCGTCACCCCAGCCACCTATCTCCCCGCGTTCCCCCAACTTCTTGAAGGGAGGGGGAAGCGCGGCGCAGAATATTGTTCGGCTTTGCAGTGGAGCCTCCTGGCTGACGTCAGGTCCACCTGCTCTGTAAACAACTCGCTGGAGAACTTGTTTGTTCGGCGCCAGATCTTCCCCCACCCCCACCCTTCTCCCCACCTCCTGCTCCGCCCCCTCCCGCTCGGCCCAGACGGCGAGTCGGGGAAGGGGGTGGGGAGGGAGGAGAGAACAAAACCTTATGCCGTATTGGCAAAGCCGAGTTGTGTCTGCTGCTTCTTGGCAGTCCCCAAAGTACGTCCTCTCAGCAGACGGAGCTGCTGGCAGATGAAACAGGGAATTCCAAGTGAAGTGCAGGAAGCCTCGAAGGGATCCAAAGCCCTCGGTGGCAAGGAGTTAAAGTACTCGAGAGTCAGAAAGGGAGACCCAAGAGTGCGTTAAAACGCTGACTGGCCTTTCTTTTCACGGTCTGCGCCTCTGCGGCCTGGGGTGGAGAGGCCGAGAGTCTTTCTCACTCCTCATTGTTGTCGGGCTCCTGTCTCACTTGGACCCGGGACTTCTCGGGCTTCCTCGTGGCCCCCCGGCCCTGGTCACCGGCTCGGCGCCGGGCTGCGGGCCGGCCGGGGCGGAGCTTAGAAGGAAGGGGTTGCCGAGCTGAGACTTTGGGGGTCCGAGGCTCTCGAGACGGGCCTGTCAGTGACTGAGGGGAGCAAAGTAACCGGAATGAAAGGAAAGAAGAAACTGCCAGAACTGCCGCTTGCACTTCAAAGCCGAGACGCCGGCGTGGGGAGTGCGCGGGCCCAGCCTCCAGCGCCCGAGTCCCCGCTCTCGTCCGTGGGGTGTGCCTCGGCCAGGTCCCACGCGGGGCCGAGGGGGGACGGGACGGGCCCGGATGGGACGCGTGGCCCGAGTGGGGGCGGGGGGCAGTTCAGGAGCCCGCATTCCACCGCGGCTCCCGGCAGGCCGTTCCTCCCGCGGCTGCCGCCAGCCCCTCCCCTGGCCGCCGGCCGCGCGACCCTCCACCCTGCCGCGTCCTCTGCGCGCCGCGGCGGAACCGGCCGCTCTGCCCGCACTTCAGTCGCGAAGCGCGGCGTTCCGAGAGGCGCGGAAACTTTCCTCCAAATTGCTGCAGCCGAGAGGCCGTGGCGCACAGACCCTGGCCCCGGGCTTTGCCCGCCAACACCCCCCGTGGAAGAAGAGAGGAGGGGGTGACTGAGGAGACGGACGAGCAGCACCAGCTTCTTCTGCCTTTGAGTCTTTTCCTCAAAGAGCAGCGCGCCCTTTTTCTAAAGGGCAGACGTGAATTCACACACACACACACGCACACTTGGCATAACTCTTCCCTCCAGAACCTGCAGTTCTCCCGTGGAGGAAGCAGCCCTTGCACCCACAACTATAAACACACCGTCAGATTTTCTAGTGAAACCAATTAAGTCAATAAGCCACGGGGCTGGTCCTGCGAAGACGGCCCCTGCCAGGAGCACAAGCAAAGAGGTAGAGTTGGTCTTTGAATCGCGATGCTTTCTGTGAGCTTTCAAAACTCCAGGCAGTCCTCAAGTGCTCTGTTTGTGGACTGTGTCCTCGCTATTATTTAAATTGTCTTTTTTCGAAATGCAAGCTGAATAGTGGGCAAATAAACCGAAATTTTTAAAGATGGGAGCAAGGAGGAAAGGAGGGAGCAGTCATTTAAATTACAAAACACCAGATGCAAATGATCCCACCTCGCCTTCTGAAGGAGATCATTTTACGTTAAGTAACTTGCGTTTATACTTCACTAGCAACCCTAAATAAAAGGCCAATTTTCTGAATTAACCTGAAAACATTTTGGAAAAGACCAGAACAAACGGCGTCGAAATCCTTGGAGATGTGAGGACGTATCTTTCCATTCGGTTTGTGAATAAAGGTATCAAAACATTCAGAAGGTCTGCAGCTCCTCACCTTTTTTTTTTTTTTTTTCCTTTTTCCCCCCCGCATACACCGACCCCAGTTACTTTTCTTTCTCTCTAGGGGTCCGACGGAGGAAGTGAACGGGAAAGGCTTATTATAAATGAGTCTGGGCAACTTGGAAGAGAAGTTCAAGTTCCCAACAAGGAGGAAAGAGAGGGGGTTATGCTCTCGAGACTTGAGAAAGGAGCGGATTTAGTTAGCCTTTCACTCTGTACACAAAGACACAGTTTGGTGAAATTCAGTCACTGACGTTTCTTTCCTGTGAATACAAACAGCCAGGCGCCAAGAGGTGCAAGTGGATAACTGAGTTGGAGGAACATATCTTTCTCGACTGGCCGAGTACTCTGCCTGCGATCTTCCTAAGCGGAGCTGAGCCTGCAGCCCCCTTGGGCGCCCTGTTTAACTTCGCCCCCTTTATCTGTGTCCTCTTCCCCTGCTGTCATTCCCGGGCCACCCACCCTTCGCGCAGAGAAGTCGCCCCGGGAGTTGAGAACGCAGATTCTGCCTAGAGCCCTGCCTTCTTCGGACCCCTCGCCCGCAGCCAATGGGCTGGGCCGGGGTTCGAGAGGTGAAAGTTCAGGCCCGGGGCTTACGGCTCGCTCCCCCTCTACCGTAGCCTCCCTCCCAGCCTGGTCCCCCGTCCACACGGCAGACCCAGCCCGGCTAACAGGGGCTGCCATGGTGGCACGTAGTTTGTTGATGGGTGGTCATAAAATATATTTATTTGCAATTCCTTTCCCTCGCCCACCTCCCCCGCCCCGACATGGCCCCGAACACTGCAGGCTTTGTTCGCCTCGCTGCTGCTGGAGCCGGCTGGGGTTTAGCGCTCTGTGCTAACACACTCCAAAAAAGTTGAAGTATAATAATAGGAAAACCGGGTTTCCGCAGCCTAGGGAAACGCAGAAAGGGCAAACAGCGAACGAATGGTTTTCTTTTGCACAAGTCACTGGTCAGCCCACTGGATCACGGCAGCCTTGAAACGAAACTCTGCATATCAGAGAGAGGGGGGAAGCCAAACTCTGTCCCTGTAGTCGCTGCGCAGGGTCGCAGCCACAGCTCAAGAGTCCTTTGCAGCACGTGGGTCTGCAAAAGTCATTTAAAGAGGTTCCAAGGGAAAGTTAAACGGAGCTACTGGGTAATTGAGGAGTTTCACCAAGTGGCCCTCCAAGTTCTCTCACGAAAATTTATTTGATTTCAAGTTTATTTTACGATGGAACCGCAAATCAACAAATTCCGAGACACTGCTCTATTACGGTAAAGGCGAAAGATAAATTCGTTCGAAATGGTCCCTGCCAGCGCACCTTGAGTGAAATAAACCATCCCAAATGTGACTGACTGAAACCAGGATGAAAGAAAACAACTTGCGAATGACAAGTATTAGAAACGTTGGTTAATGCTTCTCCGAGTAAACTGTCTGGAATTTTAGTTATTATTTGTTATAAAAATATAATTATTCACACACTCATGTCTGTTATTTCCAAAAGTTTCAGTTTAACAATAATTACAATTTTTCTTCTTCAGAGTCGTTTAATTGGTGTAATTGTGACTAATACCTAAAAATGTTACTGACTTGGAGAGAGACCGGGCAGAGACGGTAAGGGGCAAGGTTTTTTAAATCATCTTTTTTTTTCCCCCCTGTTAGAAATACCATCTTCAAAGTTGTATTACTTCAAATAGATTGTAATAAAAGTCTTCTTTAAATGCAAAGTAAAGCATTTTTCTTTTCCCATAGAAAATCGGGCACTATCAGGTTCCTATTTTTCACATCCATTACAGTTTTCAGAAGATGAGCAAGTAAACAGACTCCTTTTGGACATTCCCCTATACTCAATCTCCTCCCAGACACATTTTAGGAAAAAGACAACATTCTAGTTTCACCGAAGTCAAATCAAGGGTAATCTGTGTTACAACATTAAATTGAATGTAGAGGTTGCAAAATTGGTGGAGTTACACCACCATCTGTCGTTAAGCTTTGGGACTACAAAATTTGGGACCTATAATAAATCTTAATGAGCTTTCCCAACTTTTTTAAAATCACAGGCTATAATTTTCATTTGTATTTTTATAACACATATCCCGAAATTACGTGGATCCTGAATGAACACACATGTGTTCATAAGTCCTTGCTTCTACCTGAGTTCTCCAGTCATCTCATCTTCAGAAAAACAAGCAAAAGCCAAAACCAAAACCCTTCATCTGCCAACCTCCAGAAAAAAGCTTTTTCAAATCATCTGTGGGACTACAGATTTTCATCACCTCTCCCGAGTTTCTTGTTTCTAACAGGCTATTGATAGGAAAAATAGAGCCTGAACTGCAGGGTCTACCCTTGTCCTGGAGTGAATAATAGACCCTTGATTCTGTCTGGTAATATATCTAATCTTGAAACATGTAAATATAGCATATCTCTGCTAAGAGGTTGACTGTGAGTGTCTTTAAAAATTGACTGAAAGGCAGTTAATATCAGGTTCCAGTTCTGGTTGACCTCTCTGTGGAGACAAAGATCAATTGCTCTGGGCTAGACTCTTCCTAAGGAAGCCTTTATCCAAATGAATACAGAAAATGGACAATTCCTGGATAAAGAATTCCTGTGCGTACTCAAAAGCTTCCATTAAACAATGGAAACTCTTTTCCCCACAACACTCTAGTGGCACATGTGTATATCAGATCTATTTTTTAAAGGATCTCCAAGTATCTCAGTGTCTATACTGTTGCATCCCTTTCCATATTAGGACACTGATTATCAAATTTCTATTTTCCAGAAAATAATTTTTAATGTAACTATATTAGTAAGACAATCACTAGAAATAGTAGTATGAAGCTGAATCATACTAAATTGTTTATATTTGACAAAATTTGACTCACAAAAAATCAACATTTTCATATGCTTAAATTAATAGAACCCAGATTTTTCTGAGACATATTCTGTCTCTATAAGAGTAAGCATTAGTTAATTTTCCCAATTCCTGATATTTGCCCAATCTGTGACATTTTCCTGCCACACTGATTCAAATATGTTGAACTGCCTCATGCAAGAGACCTTTGTTTGTTGATATTTCTACAATTAAATTATTCTTAGAGTTTGTATGTCTCTTAGTTGCTGTGAAATTTTAGAGCTGAAGGAAACTTCAGAATACTCTAGTCCAGTCCCTTCATTTTAAAAATCATATAGCAAAGGTTCAGAGATGAGAGAAAGATAAAACTAGTTGATAAAATGCTTATTATTAAACTGCTTCATGTTTCTAAGCATGCAATGACCCTCCTTTCTTATTCCGCAGAAGACATTTTTTTGCGACACACCCTCACCTTTTCAAGTTTTCTTTATATCCATCAAAACTGATATGGCTCAATGATAACTTTCTTTGGATATCAGTCGAGTATTGCAGATGGTTAGGTATCATGTCACATCCACTGTAATACACAGGAGAAAAAAAGTCTGATGATTTGTTTCTCTTAAGAGTCAACTAGAGTCTACAAGGCCTCTTCAACCATGTAAAGAGGTTCATCACTGTTGATTGCAAGTTCATCATAGAAAAACTGATGGTAAGAGGTGCTAACATAAACCACAGTTTATAATGTTTTTCAGGGTTAAAAGTCTTCAGGAACTCCTGGGCCATGGGGCAAGGTGGGGACTCCTAGGGGGCTATCACTATACTCTTAAGAAATAAAAGCTATGAGACAAAATATACCATTGATTTTTTAAGCTATAAGCAAAAAGAACAATATCAAAATCCTGTATCAGTGTAGATTTTTATTTAGTTTAATAACTATGTTGTTATTATTTAGTCACTTAGTCATGTCCCACTCTTTTGCAACCCCATGGACTGCCTGCCAGACCCTTCTGTCCATGGAATTTCCCAGGCAAAAATACTAGGTAGGTTGCCATTTCCATCTCCAGGAATCTTCCCAACCCAGGGCTGGCCTTGGCAGGTAGATTTTTTTTACCACAGAACTACTAGGGAAGCCCTTGATATTAACAACTATATGGCTCCAATAACCACTGAGTTTACCCAAACAATGTATTGAAGTGCTTAATTGTCATAAATGATAATAAGAATTCAGTCCTTTGCCATCTTCTCTTTCCCCTCTGGATTCTCCTTCTATATCTCCCCCTCCTTTTTCTCCTACTTTTTGCTCCCTCTGCAGTAATCTTTGTCACAACTCTTGCAATGACAACTTCTAAAATCCCCCATAGATATTTCTCTTCTAAGCTCTGGATTTGTTTATTCGTTTACTTTATTATTGTTTTATTTTTATTGTTTTTTTTTTACTATTTATTTTATTAGTTTATTATTGTATTGCTTAATGATAGCACTGTTTGAATTGTGAAAAGCTACAAATTTGCCCTCTTCTCTCTGGCCAGCTACTCCTTATACCATTTGATAAATAGTTAATGACACCTTAGTCCACCCAGTTCCCAAAGCCAGAAGATGCCACCTCCTCCATCTTCTTATATCCAAGCAATGTTACGTTTTGTTCATTGTTACCTATTTAATTTTCCACTGTCCTCTTCCATTGATCCTCATTTCTTGCCTGGTCATTCTTGATGACTTTCTAATCACCTTCCTGCTTTCAGTTGTTCTTTGCTTCAGTCCATCCTCCTCAATGTTTTCTAAAACATACCTAAAACACCTGTCACTTAGAATTATGCCAAGCTTCTCCATAGCTAATGGAATTTAATCTTAAATTCTAATAGTCTGATATGGCAAATATGTCTGGCAAGTAGGAGATAGTTAATAATTTTTTTTGGAATGAATGAAAGAATGAATGCCCCAGACAAATATATTTTAGATATTATATTCTGTCAGACTCTGTCAGATATATTTTTAGCTGTATATTATTTTCAGAAAAAAATTAAGTCTACTTTTCTACCAATCATTTGACTAAAATAGTAATAACCAAAGATTTTCATTATTTTTATATGAAAGAACTTACCAGACAGATATAAAAGTATATTCAACCTGGCATTTAAATTTTCAACTGTACTGTTTAATAGCTTAACAAATATTTACATATTAATCACTGTGGTAGGTATTCTGAGATCTAAAGATATATAAGATTAGGTCTGTGCCCAGAGCATACATTCTAATAAGAGAATAAGATACATAAAAGTTTATCTCAATAAAACATAAATTTCAATATAACATAAAATAGAGGTATATGCATGATACAATGAAACCAGGGAAAATACTTCTTAAGATTATTTTTTATTTGTGATGAACACTTTAGAAATAAATGTACCTTTTAGTAAAAAATTTATAATCAAACAACAGCTTCAGAAAACATAATTTTTGGATAAAGTTGCGAAGTTGTGGTAAAAACATGATATATCAAAGACAATGGAGGATTTAACAACTGGCAAGAGGTATCAGGCAGTCCCTTGAATTATTTCGTAGTACTCAAGTATAAAATGTACTTTTATGAAAGATTACCTCTAATTTGCCATGATTTCACTCCAGGAAAAGAGTTTTATAAGAAATAGGAACTGAATGAAGAAAAGCAAAAGAAAGTAAAGAACTGAAAAGAAAATAAAAGAACATCAATATTTGCAGTTTAGAAAGAATTCACGTGTTTACCTCTCTCATCAGCCTCTAACTCAAATGAGGAGGAAAGTACCTTATCCTGGGCCAGTATGGTTCCCTGGGGATAGTCATAGGAAATTGCATTCCCCAATCTTTCTCCCCCATCAATTACCTTTTTCTGCCTCATCAAGGTGCATACTGGTTTCCTTATACCCTTCTTAAAAAAAAACAACAAAAAACCCCCCACCACTCTCACCTCATTAAATATAGTGCTAGGCAATACTTTCTTAGTTATATATTACCTCCTCTCTAAATTCTTCCCTTCCCCCACACACTTGTAATTCTTTTTCATTTTAACTCAGGAAAACATTTCTCACTAATTCTTTCCTTTTTTTTCTCTCTCTCTCTCACTCTCTTCCAAGAAGACACACACACACACACACATACATATACATAAACATACAATCATGGTAACATGCTTAAAAGCAGAGCTAGTGATATAAGAAGTCAAGGAACAGAGAAACTAACATGAAAAACAACAACAACAAAAAACCTACAAGCTAGTACTATTAGCTCCTAAAACCTTAAAAGTTCCCATATAAAGAAATAGTGAGACAGACACTGTCATACCCCTCTGTGGGTTAAATTGATACAATCCAATTGGAAAGAAATTTGGCAACTTATGTTGAGGCTTTTTAAACTAGTCCCATAGCTAGATTGCAATCCAAAAGAAATGATCTGAAATACAGATGGAAAAGCTTTAGGCAAAAGCTGTTTATCATAAAATTATTTACAATAGTGCATATTTGGAAATAATATAAAAAGTCAACAATATATAATGTAGTGTAACCACTAAAACAATATTATGAGATGTTTTAATAACACATACAATATTTTACTTATATTATTCGGTGGAACAATAGTACATACAAATACAAAAAGCAGACCAGAAACAAACATCATTTTGATATTACTCTCTAAGCTGGCCCACAGTGATCCCTACCCTCCTGACAGTCATACTCCTGTGAAGATCCCCCTGCCCCCCAGTGTTTCAGGCTGCATCTGTTGGGTACAATTGATGGTATGTTACTGTTGATCTTGGGTTTTTGTAAAACACTATGTGACTTCTGCCCAGAGCTCTGGATCTATCCCTTAGGTCACTTGCTCAGGCAAGTTGCCATGTTGCCAGCAGCCCCGTGGAGAGGCCTATATGGTGAACAAATGCTGTCTTCAGCCAACAGCCAGGGATGAACTGAGGCCTGCCAAGAACCACGAGAGTGAACGTGGAAGCAAATTCTTCTTTCCCAATTAGGACTTCTTGAAATGACTGCAACACTGGCCAATAACTTGATTACAACCTCATGAACGAATCTGAGCAAGAACCACTCCATTAAACCACCCCTGAATTCCTGACCTTAAAAAACTATGAGCTAAAAAATGTTTGTTGGCATAAAACTGTTGAGTTTTTCGTTTTTTGGTTTTTTTCTTTTTGGGGAGGTGTGTAATTTGTTACATAGCAATAGATAGCTAATATAAACATGATAAAAAAGGTTGTATTACATAAGAGAATTTCAGGTGATTTTTTTTTTTCATTTCTATTTTTATTGTTTTCAAATCCTCTGCAATGAAGATTTATTACCTTATAATTGGCAAAAACAATTTATTAAATGATCATTTTTAAAATTATACTTGAAACGATAGTGCCCTAAAGTGTTTTTTAAGAATTTCCACAAATTTAGTTCCCCCAATCAACATTCTCTAAGAAAACAAGCTCAAACATAAATGCATAAATATAAAATTACATTTCTATTTTCCTTTGTACTTTACTGAATACAGAGAGTGGTATTTTACATTTGTTAATACAAATAAATTGCATAATCCACATATGATAAGTATTTTCATGAATTAGCAGAGTATATGAACACCATTCATAACATTGTTTCTAAGAAAACCACATTTCAAGTTTTATACAGCTTACAATGTAATATATTTTAATTTATTACCTTCCTATACAGTTGTCCTTCATAAGTAACCTTGGGCTCCACATCCTTAGATTCAACCAACTGTGAATTGAAAATATTTGAAAACAAAAATTCCAGAAAGTTTCAAAAAGCAAAATTTAAATTTCTATCCTATTTACTATTTATACTGCATTGCAACTATTTACTATTTATACTTCATTGCAACTATTTACATAGCATTTACATTGTGTTAAGTGATATGGATATGATTTAAAGTATCTAGAGGATGTACATAGGTTATATATGGTACTGTATATATAAGGGACTTTGACCATTTTATATAAGGGATTTGAGCATCCTTGGATTTTGGTATATGCAAGGGGTCCTAAAATCAATCCCCTTCAGATGGTGAAGGACATCTGTATGTGCCAATCAAAAATCACATAAGTAAAAGACCTTTTAAGCTTTGATTATAGTGAACAGGATAACTGTTATTTTCAGTCTTATTCCAGGTAAATGTATAAAAACAAGCTGAACTGATAAAGAAAGACTAGATTCTTACTTCGTATTTAATCATAAGAAATGATTGTCTCTTGAGGTTTTCCTAATTAGGTTATAGCACAGTTACAGTAGTTGAGTAGAGAAGGTCAATGCAAGTTTTAAATTAGTTTAGCAAAAATTAGCAAGTCAATAAGTATGTTTTTATCAAATTACAATAAACATGCTAAAACAAATGGATTGCCTAATCTGTTAATGATCATAACATATTACATATTATTCATATTACAAACCCCTCAAATTACAATTTTATGCTCAATTAATTTTTAAAAAGTTTCTTAAGATAAGGAAAACCATAAAAGTCATTTCTAGATTTTTAGAATATTTTTATGTAATCCATTTTTGATTATATCTAGATTGTCTTGTTGATTTAAATGTTATCAAAATATGGAACAAAAAATAGTGTTCATGTCATAGATGTATGCAGTGTGGGTTTACAAATTATTTATTTTGATAGCAACTACAAATATCAAGTATATTGTTGCATCTACTCTAGGAAAATATTATACAGAATTTTATAATTGTGTTCATGATCATAAAGATTATAAATACACATAGTCCCTCCCGTAAGTATATCTCATAAGTGTTAGACGATTTTCTGCTAAAGCAAGATTTCATTTCCTTATCCAAAGATTCTCACATTTTTTACTTATTTTTTGAAGTTAAAAAATCTTTTCATTACTTCTATGATCCTTTGTCCATCATGTTGTTGATTCATCTTCTATAACAATTCTCCTTTCCACCTCCTCACTAAATTCTGTGAATCAGGATCAAAGACAAAGATGTCTGAACTGGTGAAAGAAATGTATGATATTTTAACCAATTGAAGAAAACTCATTGATACCATCCATGGTTTTTTTTTTTTTTTTCAAATAACTAGGTCATTAAGGATCATAAATCATAAAGGTGCTTTGCTACAAAAAAATCGAGTATCTGTTAAGCAAAATCCATGCTCATTATTCTATGATCCTATATGCAATCAAGTCGAAGTAATTTATTTTCAGATAAGAGATATGAAAACTCTATGTTGGGACACAATAATACTGAGGAAAAGACACTAAAACGAACCACTAAAGGCAATTTGACCTCTAAAACATGGTTAGTCAGATGAGCTCTACCTCACAGATTTTAGCAGGGAAATGTGGTGAGCAAATGTAAGACTTTCAAAGGAAAGGAAGTTAATACAGCTGCTTGACTGTGAGAATTAGATAAACTGTGGTCATAAAATATAGACCCTTTTACTTCCTGAATTCAACTCAGTTCAATTTATTTCAGCAAATATTTATTGAGTCTACACCATTTGTCTGTCAATATTAATGTCTTAGAATCAGAATCTTTAGGTTAGATGAGGGCTTAGAGGTCACCTAGTCCAAGATTCTTCCCAAGGAAGGAATTTGGGTTTGCATTTTGTAATGAAGTGATATTTCTTAGAGACTTTATATTAAGAGTAGTCAGGAAATAGAGTCCACAGGTGACTGGCTACCCAAGCTCTTTCCAAAAATTCTTGCATTTCAATGAATAGAAGTCTTCAGTGCATTTCTTTATTACATGTTGAGCAATTTACCTCTGACATTTGTAGCCTAACCTGAAGCTAAACATACTTATTCCTTAGAAGTTAGTATGGTTTCTGTTTCCCCCAGGCAAACCACGACTCCCTCTTGTCAGTTTCCTAAATGTTGACTTCTTTCTAGAGGTTTATCCTGGAGCAAACACTTCATCCTTCTAGAATAAAGTCTGAGGTGAGACTTCCCTTAGGTGATTTTGCTTTTGCATTGCTTCCTCGCTGTTGGCTTTGAATATAGCATAGGGTATATACTATGGTTGCCTTGCTTAGCAACCATCCTTAACTTCACATTGATTATTTGAGGGCAGTCTTTAATTCTACCATAATCAAGTTCAAGGTGTCAGGGATTTGATACCTCATCTTTGATGAGGAATCATCAAAAATGCCTCTAATGTCAAGACTCAGCTGGAAGAGAAGACCCGTGCTGAGCATATTTATTGAAAGAGACCTACCAGTCCAGTCCTTTCCCATGGCAGAAGAAATGCTAAAGAAGTGCTTCTTGGAAAACATTCTGGACTGCAGACACATGGGCCTTTGCAGTGGGTGCTTATAAGTTTCCTTATCTTGCTCATTCTAAAGCAGAGCTTTTCCTAAGACACTCATCGGCAACAGCAATTCATCTTAAGGTAGATATACAGAACAATCAGGTACATTAGCTTCTTCACAAATAACTTAGATGCTAAACATAAGATGAAACCTAAGGGGCTTGTAAGCAGCATGATCTGAGTGGAGATTTGGTGAGGCAGCCTCAGTTAAAAGTGTTTTAAACAAATCCTGTCTTTACTATTCATAACCATTAATGAGACTAGGTAACACTATTATTTTGTCAAGTATGATTAGCTTTCCCAACTCGCAGACATGGTGTGCTGACTGTACCATGCTATCTTATATAAGTGACTTGAGCATCCATGGATCTTTTGTATCTGCTGGATCCTGGAACCAACCTTCCCTGGGTAATGAGAAATGAATGTGTAGACTTGGATTTCTAAAATATAAGTTGAGACAAAAATGTAAATAAAGAGATGATTGAACATATTGAACCTTGTATATTGGTTTTTGAATAATGATAGAAACAAAAAGAAATCACCATGAAAAATGGTTCACCTCAATTAGAGAGATTTGAGATTAATATATAATTAGCATAAAAATTCACTGCAAAGTATTAATAAGTTAATTGTGTGTTTGAATTTTTAAAATCACATAATGAAAGTATATCTCTAATACATTTTCATTTTTCTTCTGTGTATTCTGACATTTTCTAGAGTAAAAAAAATCTATTTTCAGTTTTTGATTATTGATTCTGGTTTTGGTAGATTTCTCACTTTCATGAAAGATAATAAATTTATAGATGTTTAGTTTTTGATGTTCAAATGATAACAAACAAAGCTAACTTTAGCAATACTTATTTAAAGTAACTTGGTTACTTAATGGATTAGCCTTTCTTTAGATAGTTTAGAAAAGCTGTTTTCCTTTCTTTTTTATCAGAGTATAGTTCATTTACAGCATTGTGTTAGTTTCAGCTGTACAGCAAAGAGGTTCAGCTATACATAGCTAGCTATCTATTATTTTTCAGATTATTTTCCCTTAAAGGTTACTAAAAAATATTGAGTATAGCTAACTGTGCTATACAGTAGGTCCTTGCTGGTTATCATTTTATACACAGCACTCAGTTCAGTTCAGTCATGCAGTCGTGTTTGACTCTTTGTGACCCCATGAATCACAGCACACCAGGCCTCCCTGTCCATCACCAACTCCTGGAGATTATTCAAACTCATGTCCATCAAGTCGGTGATGCCATCCAGCCATCTCATCCTCTGTCATCCCCTTCTCCTCCTGCCCTCAATCCCTCCCAGCATCAGGATCTTTTCCAATGAGTCAACTCTTTGCATGAGGTGTCCAAAGTACTGGAGTTTCAGCTTCAGCATCAGTCCTTCCAACGAACACCCAGGACTGATCTCCTATTAATCCCAGACTCCTAATTTATCCCTTCCCCCTTTCACCTTTAGTAACCACAAGTTTGTTTTCTATGTCTGTTGGTCTATTTCTGTCTTGTATATGAATTCATTTGTATCATTCCTTTCTTTTTTTGATTCCACATATAAGCAATATCATAGGATACTTGTCTTTGTCTGGCTTATTTCACTTAGCATAATAATTTCTGAGTCCATTCATCTTGCTGCAAATGGCATTATTTCATTCTTTTTTACAGCTGAGTAATATTCCAGCGTATATATGGACCACATCTATCCCTTCAGCTGTTGATGGACATTTAGGTTGCTTCCATGTCTTAGCTATGGTAAATCGTGTTGTAATGAATAACGGGGTGCATGTATGTTTTCAAATTATGGTTTTATCCAAATATATGCCCAGGAATGAGACTGTTGGATCATATGGCACCTCTATCTTTAGTTTCTTAAAGAACCTCTATACTGTTTTCCACAGTGGTTGTACAAATTTACATCCACACCAACAGTACAGGAAAGTTCCCTTTTCTCCACATCCTCTCCAACATTTAGTATTTGTAGTCATTTTGATGAAGGCCCTTCTGACTCACGTGAGGTGAAACTTCTTTGTAATTTTTACTTGCATTTCTCTAATAATTAGGGATATTGAGTATCTTTTCATGAGTTTGTTGGCCATTTGTATGTCTTATTTGGAGAAATATCTATTTAGGCTTTCTGCCCATTTTTTGATTGGGTTGTTCTTTTTTTTTTTTAATATTGAGCTGCATGGGAGCTTAAGCCTTTGTCAGTTCTGTTAATTGCAAATACTTTCTTTTCCCATTTTGCAGGTTGTCTTTTGGTTTTGTTTATAATTTCCTTTTCTATACAAAAGCTTTTATGTATAATTAGGGCCCATGTGCTTATTTTTGTTTTTACTTTCATTACTCAAGGAGACAGGTATAAAAATATATGTATTTTCTAGGTAGACATTTGAAGAATAACTAGAAAAATAGAAGAGAGCTATTTCTTAGAAGCATCCATATAAACCCAAATTATAGCTTATTACACTAAAAATAAATATGTACATTGCATTACTTCAAAACAAAGAAAACCTTTGTTCTTCAAAAAAACTATTAGAGAGGCATGCAAAGACAAGCTATAAACTGGGAGGAAATATTGGCAACACACATCTGAAAAGAGATTTGTATCTAGAGCATATAAACTATACTCAAAACTTAAAGTTGAAAGAAGGAAGAAAGGAAAGAAGGAAGGAAAGGAAAGGAAAGAAGGAAGAAGAAAGAAGAAAAGAAGTGATCAAGGAAAAATTCAGTTAGAAAACTGACAAAAGACAGGAGGAGACAACTTATCAGAGAGGATATGCAAATGACAAATAGTCACATGAAATGATGTTTAATATCACTAGATGTTACATACCTATTAGGACTGATATATATATATATATATATATATATATATATATATATATATATATATATATATTTAAATAGTGGCAATGTCAAATGCTGGCAAGGCTGTGAAGAAACTGGATCTCACATACATTGCTGGTAAGAATGTAAAATTCCACCCCAGTAAATAGTTTCTTAAAAAAGTAAACACAAACTTCTCACAGAATCCAGCAATTACACTACTGGGCATTTATCCCAGAGAAATGAAAATATAGGTCCACCAAAAACCTGTTCAAGAATGTTTATAGCAGCTTTATTTGTAATATCTCCAAACTTGAAGCAACCAAAATATCCATCAGTACTAGAATGATTAAACAAACTGTTATGTCGATAGCATGAAATACATGGAATAAAGAGGTAGAACTATTGATACACACAATAACTTGGCTAGATCAAGGGCATTTTGCTGAGTGAACAAAGTCAATCTTAAAAGGTCACACAGTGTATGATTCTGTTTTTGTAACACTCTCAGAATACCAAATTATAGAAATGGAAAACAGATTAGTAGTTTACAGGGCTAAGGGACTATGGTGTGAGGGTAATGGTTGTGACTATAAAGGGGTAGCATGAGACCACTGTGGTGGAATAATTCTGTGTCTTGGTTGCTGTGGTGGTTACAGAAATATATATGTGATAAAATGTCATAGAACTATACACATGCACCGCACCAATGTCAGTTTCCTGGTTTTAATGTTAAACTATACCTGCTGGCTCACTGGTAAAGAATCTGCCTGCCAATGCAGGAGATGCAGGTTCAATCCCTGGATCAGGAAGATCCCCTAGAGAAGGAAATTGCAAGCCACTCCATTATTCTTGCCTGGGAAATCCCATGGACAGATATTCCATGGGGTGGCAAAAGAGTCAGACGGGACTTAGCTGCTAAACAACAACAACAACGGCAGTAGTTATACAAGATGTAACCCTTGCGGGGAACTGGGGGAAGAGTACACAGAACCTCTCTGTAATACATTAAAATCTTCCTGTAACTATATAATTGTTTCAAAACAAAAAGTTTTTAAAAAGTAAATGTATAGAACCAACAGAGAAAGCCAAGAATTAAAAGGGAAGACAATGGATTGTAATAAAATCACAGCATGGAAGAGTCTATTTGTTTATGTTCCTGGACAGTATTTAAGAAAAAAAAAAAACCTCATTCCTTTATTAAACACAGTTATATCTATTTCTTCATGCCTAAACAGGTAATAGGCTAATTAGGTTAGTTTTCCCTGTTCTAGAACATCATGTGAACTGACTCATATAGCTCTTTGTGTCTCGTTTCTTTCACTAGAATAATGATTTTGAGGTTAATCCATGCTGTATGTGTCAATAGTTCATTTCCTTTCCTGATGAGTGGTATTCTACTGAAGCGATATACTACAGTTTCTTACTCATGCACTTGTTGATGACTGTTTGGGTTGCTTCCAACTTTTAGCTGTTAGAGCTACCTGAATTTTTCAGTCAGTTGTGCTTACAGTACATTGTAAAAAAGAAAGCAAAACAAACACCAGTAATAGCAACAGGTATAGTAACAAACCTCCAAACAAAAACAAAGTCTTTAAGTCATTTAGTAATTCCTCAAGGAGGAACGGGTCCAGGGCCCTCTAGAAGGAGAAAGGGGTCTGGGGCTCTCAAGGAGTTGAGGAATTTCTTGAGGAACTTCTAAGCAATAGCATAGTTAATCAACATATGGACATTTACTGTGCCTTAAAAATAGCTGAAAATGCTTATTTTCAGGGTTGGTTTAGCAGCTTAAACACGTTACAAGAGATTAGATAATTTTAATTTTTGTTCTAGCATCACTGGTGTGTTGATTCTTCCCCTTATGCTTGGAAGTTGACTGCAGAAACTCTAGGTCTAAGTTTCTGCTCACAGCAAGAGAGGAACAGGGCATGTTCCTCTTCTGTCCCTTTTTATAAGAAAGAAAAACTTGCCAAAGCTCCCAGAAGACTTCCCCTCATGCCTCATTGCTCTGAACTGTGCCACCATTGGCTCAAGAACATCTGGGAAAGGAGGCAAAATTCTAAAGATCGCCTTCCCTGAAACAATCATATTTCATCACTTGGGATGGAGTTCACTGCCAAACCACACAAATTAGGATTCTGTTAGCGGAAAGATATAGGGAATGACTGATAGATACAGATCTAGCAATGTCTGCCATATTACTTTCCTTTGATCTCTTTTTACTAATTTATTAGTTTTTTTCCTCAGGTGAGGGAAACTTATGTACAATATTTTTAAAGATATACAATTCTTCTGATGGTCTCATATACACTATAGAGTTTTTATTTATTTGTTTTAAAAGAGACTACCGATAAACAATAGTCTACATTTGGGATAACATAAGATCACCAAGATATTTTTTCTCTAATTGTGATATTCTATTCATACTGAAGAGATGCTCTAGAAATATCAGGATACCATTCCAACCTTACCATTTCCTAGGAGGAAATGTTCCAATTCTCTGTTCAACTTTTCCATATTTAGACCAACCATTTTTATTTAAATCAAAATATTCTATTTAATATATATCAGCTGTATAAGAGTAACCTTGAATTTAAGATTTGATAAGACAAAAAAGAAAAGCTTTTATCACAACTTCCTACATACTTTTTCATCAACTCACATGGTGCACATCTGGGTCTTTGATAGCTTATGTGTTAAAAAAAAACTAATAGATTCAAAATTAATTTTAAAATCCTGTGTTTTTCTCCAGTTAGTCATTTTAAAAGATATTATTGGCATAATCATAAAGCTATCTATGAAAATAATTTGAAGTTAGCAATAAAAGTTCATTCTTAAAATCTAAATGTTTTATATTTCAAATAATAATCTCATTGAAAAAGAAAACAGAAAGAAACTAATAATTATTGAACACAACATATTCCAAAGAATAAGCCTGGTACTTCATACACCGTCTTTGATTTTTGTCCTCTCCAAATATCCATGGAATAGATCTTATTTGCCATTTCCAGATGAGAAAATTAAGACTCAGAGAAGTAATTTGTCCTAGGTCACATTAAAAAAATAAATCCAGTTCTATGGATTTATTATTCAGACTTTTAAAATTAATAAAGAACAAACGACCAGCCAACCAAACACCCCACGAAGCCAAATCAATGCAAACCTTGATAATATTAGAGAACTCTTTATTTTTGTTGGATAACATAGAATTTAGGAGACCTAAGAAAGCATAAAATTTAAATGTGGAATATGTCTCTCACTTTATCATAACTGCCATCAGTAGCAAACAGTTTCTAATGATCTAACATCTAGCAATGCTCACTTCCCTTCCACCAAAGCCCATGCCAGATAAATTCAGAAAGGTTTAACTGAAGATCTGTTCAATAATCAGGCAATTAAAATGGGCAGGAAAAACACAAAGTACCATAAAAGCAATGTGAAAAATTCACTAGACTTTGAATCCAGTGAAAATGTAAAACAAACCTAAAACAAAAATGTCATACAATTTGAATAGAGAAAGCACTTAAAGGACCATCATCAAAGGATTTAACCCCAGTGAATTTTATGAGGAGCTGTCAAGCAAAAAGGAATTGTGATAAAAGAATAGACAATAAGAGTGAGAAAAAGGGTGAGGGGGAGTAAGAGTATATGCTGAAAGAAAAAAAAAAAAGAATAAAGGGACTAGACTGTTTGTATCATAATGGGAAAAGGAGGTTCTTTTCTTACAGATGGTGATCAGTGGCCAGAGCCTGAATACAAAGAAAAGAAATGTGATGATACAATTATAAAAGAAAGTTAATGGACTGATGAGAAAAGCCTTACTACGGTCAGAGTAACAAGAGGACAAAGCCACCTTGGAGGAGCGCTTTAGGCCAAGTGCTTACCCAAGGAGCAGGTCTATGCTGTGCAAACTGAACAAGTGACTCAGGCAGAAGTCAATCTGTGTGTGTGTGTCTGTGTATGTGTTTTGGGGTGGCAGATGGGGTTGTCTTAAGGCATAAGAGAAACAATGCATTTCCCTGGAACCTCAGTTTTACTGTCTGGTAAACAATGGAAATAACTGCTAATTATCCTAAGGTATAGAATGTCAAATTCACAAGAATTTCTAAGATATTTTCCCAACTTTATTTAAATATAATTGACATATGATATTATATAAGGTGTACAATGTTGATTTGATACACTTACATATTACCAATTCTTACACAATAAGATTTAGCACCTCCATCACTTTACATAATTATCATTCCTTTTTTGTGGTAAGAACATTTAAGAGTCACTCTTTTAACAACTTTCAAATACACTGTACTTAGTTGCTCAGTAATGTCTGACTCTTTGCAACCCCATGGACTATAACTCGACAGGTTCCTCTGTCCATGGGGTGTCTCCAAGCAAGAAAAATGGAGTGGGTTGTCATGCCCTCCTCCAGGGGATCTTCCCAACCCAGGGATCGAACCCAGGTCTCCCGCATTGCAGGTGGGTTCTTTACTGTCTGAGCCGCCAGGGAAGCCCATTCAAACACACAGTACAGTATTAACTATGGTCACCATGCTGCATGTTAGATCCTCATGACTTACTTGTTTTATAACTGGAAATGTGTGCCTTTTCATCCCATTCATCCATTTCACCCACTCTTCCACTGCCCACTCCCCTTCCCATCTGGCAACCACTAAGCTCTTCTCTGTATCTGTCTTTTGTTATGTTTGCCCACTTGTTTTCTTTCTTGATTTCACATAAGTGGAAGGATATGATATCTGTCTTCCTCTGTCTTGCATAATACCATCTAGGTCCATCCATGTTATCACAAACAGGAAGATTTCATTCTCTCTTTTATGGCTGAGGAATATTCTTTGGACTTCCCAGGTGGCACAGTGGTAAAGAATCTGACCGCCAGTGTAGGAGACACAAGAGATGCAGGTTTGACCCTTGGGTTAAGAAGATACTCTGGAGAAGGAAATGGCAAACCACTCCAGTATCCTTGCTTAGAAAATTACATGGGCAGAGGAGACTGGTGGGCTCCATTCCATGGGGTTGCAAAGAACTGGACATGACTGAGCAACTGAGCACACTCAAAATTCTTTATTAATCGTCTATCAGTGCCTACATAGGCTACCTCCATAGCTCGCCTATTGTGAATAATGCTGCAGTGAACATAGAGGTGCAAAATCTTTGTGAACTAGTGTTTTTGTTTATTTCAGGTAAATACCCAGAAGTGGAATTGTTGATACCATGGCAGTTCAATTTCCCCCCCCGCCCCGAAGGACTACCATACTGTTTTCCACAGCAACTGTATTAATTTGTATTCCTGCTAATAGTGCACAAAGATTCCCTTTTCTCCACATCCTTGCCAGCACTTGTTACGTGCTGCCTTTTCCAGGATCGCCATTCTGACAGCTGTGAGTAGTATCTCACTGTCATTTTGATTTGCTTTTCCCTGATTATTAGTGAACACATACTTCTTTGATTGAAATGAAATATGATCTCAAAGATAAGACAGATGTTGATTCACATTATGCATTTTAAAACCCAAAGAGGTTGGGAAGGAATCATTATCATGTTCAAAATTCTTCAACAGCTCTGCTTAGATCCAGAATGAAATCTAAAATCCTTGGCTTAGCACAGAAAGCCACTGTGCCTGCTGGCTACTCTTGTCCCTTCTCCTTAATTGCCCTTGAGGCTCTCTTATTTGCAAAATCACAGCCTTGAGGTCTCCAGAATTTGTCAGGCCCACAGGGTCTCCTCTGCCTAGCCTGTGACTCTCTCTTTGATAATCTTGGGGAAGTTTTATTTGTTCCTTCTAAGCTCTCACTGCTCTTTGTCTATATCTCATTGAGAAAAATACCTCAGGTATTTTTCTGAATAGTGTTCTCTTCATTAAACTCCTTGAGAGTAGGGACCAAGTCTTTTCTTTCACAAGAGGCTTCAAAGAAAGTGTATCATATATGGACAGAACCTAATAAATATGTATTTAATAGATATATTTTAATAAATGAATTGTTGTTTAGTTGCTAAGTTGTGTCCAACTCATTGTGACCCCATGGACTATACTCACCAGGCTCCTCTGTCCATAGGATTTCCCAAGCAAGAATATCAGAATTGGTTGTCATTTCCTTTTCAAGAGAATCTTCCCAACCCAGGGGTTGAACCTGTGTCTCCTGCAGTTTGGGAGGCAGATTCCTTACCACTGAGCCTCCAGGGAATCCAATAAATGAATTAGGTAATCTAATACAATGTTTGGAACATAGTCATGGGATAAAATCTGTTAAATAAGGCTTTACTACAAACAAAAGCCACAAGCATTGAAGTCATGTACTAGAAGAAAGGGATTTAGACTTAAAAAGAAAACTATATAAGTACTAATCACATGCCACATTTTTTCCATTCTATTTTTAGGAAATGTTTTTAAAATTTTAAAGCAACAAAATCAAATTTGTTTTTTATTTCCTTCAAATCAAATCCCACTGAGAGGTGTAAACAAATGAAACTGAACAATACACATTTTCTCCAATGCATGTGGTTGAGGCAGTTTTAGGGTTCCTGTGAGAAAAGCAAATGAGAGACACATTGTCAAAGACAGAATATTAATAACTTACTTTTACATGGGACTTTACAGTTTATAAATTGGCTTGACATCATGTCCTTTGAGCCTTACAATAACATTGTTAAAGTTGGCAAGGTAGACACTATCCCAATTAACTAAGTCAAGGAAGGCTTAGTGACCTGCCCAAGTCTTGTTGAGAATTGGTCTCACTGCAGTTATATACTGTAGCTACTCATGAAAATCAGGTCTTAGGATAGACAACTGATCCTCTTGCGTACATCTGGCATTTGAATACACACGCGCGCGCGCACACACACACACACACACACACACACACACACGTCATGATAACTCATGAAAGCTCCCAGTGGCATTCCTCAAGTGTAGCAGTTACATGTCCTCAGGCTTCCAGCTCTTTATTCTTTGCCCCAGTGGCATAGAATATACCCAGACAAGCTGTTTCTCAGCCCTGTTGTTTCTGGGCAACACAATTTTTATAGTATTTTTTAAAAATAGAAGCTCTACACAATCCAGATACCTCTCTATAAATGCCTAGATGGACTCTTTCACTTGGAGTTTTATATATATATAAGAAACTAAATGCTCAAAACCACAGGTCCCACAATGTAGAATGGGAATCATACACATTTAAAAATATAGAAATTCAAAAGCAACAATAAAAAATAAAGAATCTCAAGGAATTAGGACCAACTATACATTTGGAAGGCATCATCTCTAATACCACCCTCGTTTCTGACACCAATTACAAGATCAGGAGTTCCCAAAACTACTCTCAGGCTTGATAGTTCACTAAAAGTACTCACAGAATTCATTGAAAATTATTACACTCACAGTTGTAGTTTATCACAAGAAAAGGATATGGACTGATAGGATTAAAATCAGCCAAAAGAAGGGATGCATAGAGCAGAGCCCAGTAAGTTTCCAAATATGAAGCTTACATTGTCCTCTCTCCAAGGAGTCAGGAAATATTACTTTTTCAGCATTGATGTGTGACAATATCCATGAGGTATTGCCAACTTGGAAAGTTCAGCCAAGTTTGGATGTTCAAAATTTGTATTAGGACTTCATTCTGTAGGAACAATGAACTAACTGCCTTCCCACATAGTAGCTCTCGTTCTGCAGGCTGACTCATGCAGTATGATTCACAGTCCTCACCCCAAGTTACACTGCTGGTCTGCTAGGTAGGTCCAGCGTGTTTCCTAGGACAGTTAAGTGTGGCTGGGCACACCCTAAGACCAGGGTGACCAGACCCCACACTCAACAAGGATGCTTCTACCAGGTATCCCATAGATTATTGGGTAGAAACTGAAGGCAAAATTGAGACCTCTCCAGGGCAGGGCCTCTTTACTACATAGGCCACAACTGGCCTTTGGCCAAGACTCTTCTAGAGAAAAATAATCAAGTTTGATTGAAAATCTCCATGTAATGTAACATTTATGACAGACACGGCCATAGTATCATTATAAATACACCCAACATTTGGAAAAGACACAGTAAGGGTAGGAATGTGTGCTTAGTTGCTCAGTCGTGTCCAACTCTTTGCGATCCCATGGACTGTAGCCCGCCAGGTACCTCTGTCCATTGGGATTCTCTGGGCAAGAATACAGGAGTGGGTTGCCATGCCTTCCTCCAGGGGATCTTCCCAACACAGGGATCAAAAGCAGGTTTCCTGCATTGCAGGCAGATTCTTGACCATCTGAGTCACCAGCAAAGCCCAGAGGCAGGAATAGATTTTAAGAAAAAAAAAAAAAAATCCATGTTATAAAACCATCACATTCATTTTCATATTTTTGTCTTTTGATCTACTGCTGTTTTTATCTTGTGATAAATTTCTGTAGAACTATTTAGCTGATGGTTAACTAAATGAAGTTCTTTTTTTTGTAACTTTTTTTTTTCATTTATTTACATTAGTTGGAGGCTAACCACTTCACAACATTGCAGTGGTTTTTGTCATACATTGACATGAATCAGCCATGGATTTACATGTATTCCCCATCCCGATCCCCCCTCCCACCTCCCTCTCCACCCGATTCCTCTGGGTCTTCCCAGTGCACCAGGCCTGAGCACTTGTCTTATGCATCCAGCCTGGGCTGGTGATCTGTTTCACCCTAGATAATATACATGTTTCAATGCTGTTCTCTCTAAACATCCCACCATTGCCTTCTCCCACAGAGTCCAAAATTTTGTTCTGTACATCTGTGTCTCTTTTTCTGTTTTGCATATAGGGTTATCATTACCATCTTTTTAAATTCCATATATATACGTTAGTACACTGTATTGGTTTTTATCTTTCTGGCTTACTTTACTCTGTATAATGGGCTCCAGTTTCATCCATCTCATTAGAACTGATTCAAATGAATTCTTTTTAACGGCTGAGTAATATTCCATGGTGTATATGTACCACAGCCTCCTTATCCATTCATCTGCCGATGGGATTCTAGGTTGCTTCCATGTCCTGGCTATTATAAACAGTGCTGTGATGAACATTGGGGTGCATGTATCTCTTTCAGATCTGGTTTCCTCGGTGTGTATGCCCAGAAGTGGGATTCCTGGGTCATATGGCAGTTCTATTTCCAGTTTTTTAAGGAATCTCCACACTGTTCTCCATAGTGGCTGTGCTAGTTTGCATTCCCACCAACAGTGTAAGAGGGTTCCCTTTTCTCCACACCCTCTCCAGCATTTATTGCTTGTAGACTTTTGGATAGCAGCCATCCTGACTGGTGTGTAATGGTACCTCATTGTGGTTTTGATTTGCATTTCTCTGATAATGAGTGATGTTGAGCATCTTTTCATGTGTTTGTTAGCCATCTGTATGTCTTCTTTGGAGAAATGTCTGTTTAGTTCTTTGGCCCATTTTTTGATTGGGTCATTTATTTTTCTGGAATTGAGCTTCAGGAGTTGCTTGTATATTTTTGAGATTAATCCTTTGTCTGTTGCTTCATTTGCTATTATTTTCTCCCAATCTGAGGGCTGTCTTTTTACCTCGCTTATAGTTTCCTTTGTTGTGCAAAAGCTTTTAAGTTTCATTGGGTCCCATTTGTTTATTTGTGCTTTTATTTCCAATATTCTGGGAGGTGGGTCATAGAGGATCTTGCTGTGATTTATGTTGGAGAGTGTTTTGCCTATGTTCTCCTCTAGGAGTTTTATAGTTTCTGGTCTTACATTTAGATCTTTAATCCATTCTGAGTTTATTTTTGTGTATGGTGTTAGAGAGTGTTCTAGTTTCATTCTTTCACAAGTGGTTGACCAGTTTTCCCAGCACCACTAACTGTTAAAGAGGTTGTCTTTTCTCCATTGTATATTCTTGCCTCCTTTGTCGAAGATAAGGTGTCCATAGGTTCGTGGATTTATCTCTGGGCTTTCTATTCTGTTCCATTGATCTAAATGTAGTTCTTTATCAGGCCAGCCATTTTCTAACAGTATTATATCCTGTTGAAGTTCTAACTTAGTTTCCCAGTATATTTGACCATCACTATCATATTATAATCCCACCAACAGTACTAGTGTTAAAACTAGTGACTTTATAGTAGTAGACACAATCTGAAGGAAACAGTAAAAAATATTACTCTATTCATTAATAAATAATAATGGTCTATCATCACATATGAACAAAAGCATCTCCCAGAGTGAAGCTACTGAGGTTTTCAGGCTTCTATCAATCTTGCACAAAACAAGTTTCCAAAGCTTCATTCTTTCAGACACATGGCATAACTAAATTAAGAGACACTATCATCTCTTGCTATGGGTCTCTTGAGTAGGCAAGATAATATTGGATTTTCCTCACTGCAAAACTCACTAAGTCCTTCCTTTACCATTAGCTACTTACTACTACTTCTTCACTACCTTTATACCTATAATTTATTTTACCTTTGGAAGGGATGTTAGGTTGAGACAGTGTGCCAGTCCAGACGGCAACGGCAACAGCAGTGAAGCTGATAGCTTCTCTTGCTTACTCCTGTTCATGGAGTTGCATAGGTACACAAGTAGTGTGCTCTCCTGACCACTGGGCAGTGTAGCGGCATTGACTGCTGGATGGGATGAGGGCATATTTCACACTGTCAGATCTTAGGGATTCTAAAGTAAACGTTAAAAGGTATGGTTCCAGTTTCCTACTTTCTGGTTACAATTACCTCCCATCTTGGAACGGGGTTTTTCTGATGTACATCACCATAGCCTACTTTAATGCATACCTTAAAGCTCCATTGTTAGAAAAAGTCTTATCCCACCAGAGGAAGGAGCTGAAAATGGATCATCATTTTCTGAGAGACTTGATGCTTTCTGTGTTACACTGTTAAAGATCCCCTAAGAAACAGCATCTCTAGTCATAAATTTTACCCACATTGGAACATCTAAAATTATAGCACAGAGGTTTTCAAACTTTATCAAAATCCTCTGGAGAGATTCTAATTCAGTGGGTCTCTAGTGAAAACTGGGAATTTTCATGTCTAAGTTTCCAGTGGTTGCTAATGCTACTGTTCAGCAAATCACTCTTTGAGAATAACTGCTAAAACCCATAGTTTTAGAACTCATTTGTTTATTTCTGCTTCCTTTCAAGAAGGTAAGCATTTTAATTGTGGGAGCAGTTTTAAACTCCAATATGTTGGCCAACTGATGCGAAGACCTGACTCATTTCAAAAGACCCTAATGCTGGGAATGATTGAAGGTGGGAGGAGAAGGGGACGGCAGAGGATGAGATGGTTGGATGGCATCACCGACTCGATGGATATGGGTTTGAGTAAACTCGGGGAGTTGGTGATAGACAGGGAGGCCTGGCGTGCTGCAGTCCATGGGGTCGCAAAGAGCTGGACATGACTGAGTGACTGAACTGAACTGATGCTCCTATGACCTAGCAGAGCACTTAGTAAAGAATCAACAAATACTTGCTGATTAAATGAATGATAATGCTGTTTCTAGCTTCCTACTACTTATTTTGACACTGCTTCTATGGGTGAAGTAATTTGCATATTTGAGGACAGCAATATGACTTTATTTTTCATATATGTAGCTTAGTGTTTTATATATAACTAGCAATAATAAAAATCTATTTATTATATTTAATAATGCCAGCATGATATTTGCTAACAGTCTTTGCAGAAATAATTTTTACTAAATCACTATATATGTGTGTGTGCATGTGCATGAGTGTATGTGTATTCATGTGCTGGGTTTAGAAAATACTAAACCCAGTATTTTTATTTTATGTGAATGATGGTATAAAATTGTTACATGAAATATTTGGCAGCTGTATACCTTACAGGCAAAATTAGTGAAAAAGAAAAATTTATAGAATCTAGGCTAATTTGAAAGTGTGATGAAACATATCCTCACAAATTAAAGTTTGGAGAATGATATAAAATACAAAAATGCATTGATAGTCTTTCGGAAGATTTCTCCCCATTCTGTCTTCTCATTAATTGTAAAATTAAGGTTAATTTAGATTCTAGTTGGCCTCTTTAATGCCAGGTCCCCAAACTGAAGTGGAACTAAAGGCAAATCACCTTAAATTCCCCTCTTTTACATCACTAAAGTTTTTAAACCAGCACTACTAAATTTAAGAAATTAGCAAACCAAGTTACCCTGGGCCATGATTTAGTCCAATCTCATTAGTTAAGTGAGGCCCAACCTCATTGTGACCCATCTTACATAGAAGATGTAATTAAGAGGCCAAGGAAGGGAACAGTGTGTTTGAAGCTATGATAGGACTTACAAGTGTAATAATGAGAAACTACAGCAACTCGATTATTTAACCTTGCCAAAGAGAAAGTAAGTAAATAAAATTAAAGCTATAAATGATGTACCAAAGCCAATGACTCTCTTCTTTGAACCAGTCCAATGACATGTCAGAACTAGTCACTGGATGTTGTTAATAGCATATACATTTAAAGCCAATAAAAAGAGGCACTTTGCCATGCAACACAACAGCACAAAAGCAAACTATGAAATTCCTAACCACTGAACATTTAATGTTAATTTTAGTTTGAATTGAAAACTCAGACACAAAACTAAGGTTTAAGGGCATGTGTTAAGTGTTGTCAACTGGAAAGAACCACTAACTCAACTGAAGATGTGTGGCTCTTGAGAATTTTACCTAATGTGGAAACACCAGGCATGACTGATAAAAGCAATGTGAAATGTCCTGTCTGTGTCCTATTTGAGAGATATTAACAAAATGAGTCAAAACATAAACCCCTGTTATTACAAAAGATTCCTTCACCCTTCCTGAGCCTAAAATGTTAAACTTGACTACACTGGGGAATTGCAACTTTAGAAAATGAAAACCATACCAGAATCGGGAAGGTGTTTTGCAATCTGGTCCTAGTCAAAGCTGTGAACTAGATGAAGTTTTCCTTTGAGGCTAGCCCACTTCCCTTTGGTGTCTAATACAGTACTCTTATTCTACTGCAGGGCTGCCCATTTATGGAATGGACTTTCAAATCCTGCAGGGTTCAGATTTTTAATAGGTGATGATTTGTTAATCCTGTGAAGTAAACTGTGCTAATAATTGGGTAGGGTGCTGTAGACGATGGCTTCCTAATTCAGTTAGAGAAAACTGCAGTCTCTTAGGATTATAGGAGACCTTAGAAGTTACTCTCCACACAGTACAAGAATCCCACTTAAGGGACCTCTTCAGTAACAGCTCCTATTATAGGAAGCCCACTACTTCACCAGGTGAAGTAAGTTTTAGATGTTAAAAAGTTACGTTTTTTATTAAACTAAAATTAAGAGCTATCAGGATGCGGAGGAAATAACATTTGCTACGAACAAGCTGCTGCTGGTGCTTTAGTTGCTTCAGTTGAGTCCGACTCTTTGTGATTCCATGGACTACAGCCCACCAGGCTCCTCTGTCCATGGGATTCTCCAGACAAGAATACTGGAGTGGGTTGCCATTCCCATCTCCAGGAGATCTTCCCAACTCAGGGATTGCAGATTCTTTACCACTGAGCCATTGGGGAAGGCTGCTATGGAGAAAACCCAAGGCCAAATTCTAGCTTCACCATTCACTATCTGTATGAATCTGAACATTTTTTAAAAAAACTTCATTGGTCTCAGTGCCCTGATAAGAGCAATAAAAGAAAAATCTATTTGGACTCTGTGGGAGAAGGCGAGGGTGGGATACTTTGAGAGAATAGCATTGAAACATGTATATTACCATATGTGAAATAGATCACCAGTCCAAGTTCGATTCACAAAACAGGGCACTCAAAGCCAGTGCACTGGGACAACCCTGAGGGATGGGAAGGGAGGGAGGTGGGAGGGGGGTTCAGGATGGGGGACACAGGTACACCCATGGCTGATTCATGGCAACTCAGTTCAGTTCAGTTGCTCAGTCGTGTCCGACTCTTTGTGACCCCATGAAGTGCAGCACACCAGGCCTCAATGTCCATCACCAGCTCCCAGAGTCTACCCAAACCCATGTCCATTGAGTCGGTGATGCCATCCAGCCATCTCATACTCTGTCGTCCCCTTCTCCTCCAGCCCCCAATCCTTCCCAGAATTAGGGTCTTTTCCAATGAGTCAACTCTTCACATGAGATGGCTAAAGTATTGGAGTTTCAGCTTCAGCATCAGTCCTTCCAATGAACATTCAGGACTGATCTCCTTTAGGATGGACTGATTGGATCTCCTTGTAGTCCAAGGGACTCTCAAGAGTCTTCTCCAACACCACAGTTCAAAAGCATCAATTCTTCAGCATTCAGCTTTCTTCACAGTCCAACTCTCACATCCATACATGACTACTGGAAAAATCATAGCCTTGACTAGATGGACCCTTGTTGGCAAAGTAATGTCTCTGCTTTTAAAGATGCTATCCAGGTTGGTCATAACTTTCCTTCCTTTAATTTCATGACTGAAATCACCATCTGCAGTGATTTTGGAGCCAAAAAAAAAAAAAAAAGTCTGACACTGTTTCCACTGTTTCCCCATCTATTTGCCATGAAGTGATGGGACCAGATGCTATGATCTTAGTTTTCTGAATGTTGAGCTTTAAGTCAACTTTTTCACTCTCCTTGTTCACTTTTATCAAGAGGTTTTTTAGTTCCTCTTCACTTTCTGCCATAAGGGTGGTGTTGTCTGCATATCTGAGGTTATATATATTTCTCCCGGCAAACTTGATTCCAGCTTGTGCTTCTTCCAGTCCAGTGTTTCTCATGATGTACTCTGCATATAAGTTAAATAAGCAGGGTGACAATACACAGCCTTGACGTACTCCTTTCCCGAGTTGGAACCAGTCTGTTGTTCCATGTCCAGTTCTAACTGTTGCTTCCTGACCTGCATATAGGTTTTTCAAGAGACAGGTCAGATGGTCTGGTATTCCCATCTCCATCAGAATTTTCCACAGTTTATTGTGATCCACCCAGTCAAAGGCTTTGGCATAGTCAATAAAGCAGAAATAGATGTTTTTCTGGAACTCTCTAGCTTTTTCTATGATCCAGCGGATGTTGGCAATTTGATCTCTGGTTCCTCTGCCTTTTCTAAAACCATCTGGAACATCGTGAACATCTGGAAGTTCACGGTCAATGTATTCAATGACAATGATTCATGTCAATGTATGGCAAAAACACTACAATATTGTAAAGTAATTATCCTCCAATTAAAATAAATAAATTAATTTAAAAAAGAGAAAAATCTCAAGGAATCATGACAATATTAGCCAGTAGTTATTTGCAAAACATCATCTAGTGCTGGGTACAAGGTGATGATCCAATAAATCATGTACTAATTTTACTTTTTTCCTATTATTCCTAGCCTGTGTGTGTGTGCGCTTTGTTGCTCAATCCTAGCCTAGTTCTTCCTTTATGAAACATAACATTCTTCTGTTCCTTTTATTTCATGACAACTTTCAACATGTCTAAACCTAAGTGTCATATTTCTCCTTTTATTATTTTAATTTTCAGTCTAAGTATCACCATTTCTTTCAGCTAGTTTTTGTATGGTATGTCCTTCCAATCCCTTACTGTTATATTTCCTTCATGTAAGTGCATAATTTTACTTTATAAATCTCTTTATGGAGTGGTGGTATCTGTAATTGGGGATGGTTCTCTAGAGATGGGTTATATAAAATAATTTTTGAGATGTTTGTTTATGTTTGTTCCCCATTCTCTATACCATCTTATCTTTCTCAGTCTCTTTGCCCTGCTTCATAGCACCTTGTCATTATTTGAAATACTTTCTTTATTGATGAGCTGGATAATTAATTCAGTAAGGATGCATTTATTTATTGTTTTTCCCTCTTATCTATTCAGATAGTCACATGAGGGCAGATAAGTCACGTGATGGCAGGAATCTAGTGTTTTTGTTCACCCTCTTATAACTGTCGCTTAGCACAGTCTCTGGCATATCAAAGATGCTAATGAGTACTTGATAAACAATAAATTCAAAAGCAGCTGGAATAATTATTCTAGGTAGTGATGACACCTATACACATGGGATTGCCAACTCACAAATCTTGCATTGAAATATAATTGCTTAGAATTAAAAAAGGATTATGGTAAGAGTGTATGTATCATAGGAAAAAGAGAACAATGGAGGGAAATGATCCTGTCCTTGATTCCACTGATCAGGTCTTCCTTTTGGTTAGGTTACAAGTAGCTGCTCCCAGTTACTTAGACCACTGTTTACATATAGACAGAGGAACCATTTGCAAATAGAGCGGTATACTTGCCTGCAATTGAGGGAATCTCCTTCCAAGTGCCACCTTTGGTTGGTAGATAAAAGGCAATTCCTGTGCCTTCACATGCCTAACATAAGCAGAGTTGTAAAGTCTTCAGTAAAACATATTGTTGACAGGTACTTTGTAGTTTAATAAGGCAATTGTTCAAGGTATTATTTAGGAGGATAATTTAATATGTAATAGTCCATGAGTATTTAAACTATCAGATAAAATAATTTTTTGATATCTCATTTTAAAATAAGTGTCAAGCTTAAAATATTATATAGACTCAGTGAAAATGTCTAATTCAAATGTATTCAGTTGCATCTGGAATCAGTCTATTCTTTTTTCTACATATAGAAATAGAAACATTTTTTCAAATATTATTTAGTTATACTTTAAAACAATTTGTATCATCTAAAAACCCCCAAAGGGATGACTCTAAACTATCTATAGAAAAATGTGTTTTTGGAAGGAAACATCTGACAATACCTTGTTTTCCACTTATATTTTGCAAATGAAGTAGGCTTGGTGATTCATTAGGTTCATAACAAAAGCAAAGAGAATGTTAACTTTTAATTTCAACAAATTATGTCAAGATTTTATATGCTTGAGGAATAGTTGGTTCAGGGTAGCCAAGTCATTGTCTCTGAGAAATAGCTGAGAGACACAGGCCATCTTAGGGCAGTTGGGAGAAGACATACTCCTTCTAGGTGATAACAGCCACCGCTTGGCATCAATGCATTGTGTCACTAAGCAGTATAGGATTAGTGTTGCTAGATCTTATGATTTTTTAAAAGAGAAGCTGTAAATCTGTATTTTTACCTAAACCTTTTAATACTTAAACATTGCAAAAATATGAAATGTGAAAGAAATCACTATATTACCTAAATATGTTATGTCTGGGTCATATCTAGTAAGGTATGAAGTTAGAGAAAGAAAACATTTTTATTTTACCAATGAACAGAAATTTTCTCTCCAGTATTCAGAAAGAGGGAAAATAAAACAATTAAATATAATTTCCCACCAGATTAGCAAAAGAGATAAAAACAGCACAAAGCTGAAACTGACAAATGTTAGCGTTTGTGAGCACGCGGAAAGCTGTGCGTTTTTATTACAGTGTGGTTTAGAGTATACAGGGTAAAAATCTTTCGAAAGACCAGTTGAGCGGTAGCTATCAAAAAATTTTAAATTATGTATATGTGTATGTGTGTATACATATATATATATACACACACATATGCTCTTGGACTGAGTAAGTCCATTCCATTTCTAGGACTCCATTTTAGAGAAGACTCACATATGCGTATAGTAGTAATATGTATAAGGATCTCACTTTCAGAATTGTTTATAATAGCGAAAGAAAAGTGAAGATATCCTATATATTTGTGAGTATGTGAGGGATTCGATAAATGTGATAATCTAAACTATGAAATATTGGACAAAAGCTAAAAAATGTGGAAGACCCATATTTACTTATAAGAAAAGTATAAGGTATGTAATTATTAAAAAATAATATTGGAAGAATGGGTATAGAAAGATTATAATTATATGAAAATAATATTTCTATGCATATATGTGCATGTGTGTTAGGCATTTAAGAGTACTGGAAGGATAAGCATAATGTAATTGTGTTTTCATAAAATATTTCTGTGTGTATTTGTGTTAGTTCTTAGCAAAAGGACTGAGAGAAGAACAGAAAGAAAACTGAAAGAATAGAACAGAATTTTAACATAATTGTCTTTCAGGTGAGAGCTTGGAATGGAGAGGTGAGCAGGAGCTTTAATCTTTTATAACTATTGTTTAAATCTTTTCCAATAAGAATATATCCTTGAATTGTTACATAAATAAAAGGAATAGTAAGGACAAAACAAAATTAGTAAGGCTGGATTATCATTGTGATGAAAGATAATAATATGAAAAATAAATCATTGCTTATTAGTTAAAAGAATTAAGAGGCTATGAAAGCTATGTGTTATATACAGAGCTCTGTACTGAAATGATTTAAAACACAGATTCTTTCATCTGATTGTCTGGGTTCAAATCTAAAGCAATCAGCTGTGTGACTCTGCCCAAGATTTGTGTGTAGAATATATTCCCGCTTATAGCAACTTACCAATAATAACTGATGTTAGACATAAAATACTTAGCATAGTTCCTAACATATTGAGGAGATTTTCTAAAAATAATGGCCATTATTATTCATTGGAGATTAAAGTTATGAGACTAAATCCAGAGTATTTACTTAAACATCTCTGGATATATTTTTGAAAGATACTGGTCCGGTACAGCCATCTTATTAGCTGTAATGCCTTCATCATTTATTCATTGAAAGAACTGATTCTTTTTAAATTTAACTTTGCATGTTTCAGGTGTAGAGCATCATAATTTGACAATGTATACACTACAAAGTGATCACCATCATAAGTCTAGCTGACATCCATGACCACACAGTTGAACCCCTTCATCCATTTCACCCACAACCTAACCCCTTTCCCGCTGGTAACCACTAATCAGATCTTTGCATGTATAAGTTTGTTTTTGTTTTATATTTTTTGTTCATTTGTTTTACTTCTGTGGATTCTACATGAGTGAAATCATATGGCATTTATCTTTATCATTCTGACCTATTTTACTTAGCATAATACCTTCAAAGTCCATTCATGTCTCAAATGGCAACAGATTTTTGGTTGAAAAGCATTTCATTGAAAAAAATATACATATGTATACTACATCTTCTTTGCCCATTCATCTGAATACATTTTAATGGTATATTTTTAATCAGAAATCAACGCTGTTTTTGTAGTAGGTCAACAGCAGTACACAGGAATGGGGCTTTGGGGAAGTTAGTGTTCAAGAAGATGTACTTCTAAAATTTCCCCTCCCCCTTCAGCTGCTGTTTTGGTATTAGACACATCTATATGTTATAAGAAAAATAGAGTAGCAAAATATAGTACACCTTGCGACTGTTAACGTTGCAACAGAACAAATTTGATCAGTTACTTGCATGCATGTTTATAAACATGCAAGGTCATAATACGACCTCTAATAATGCAGCTCTAGAGAGAAGTCATTGTTAGGCCATTGAAAGCAATAGTAATTATTAGTCAGTTTTTCTGTCAGTGTCAGCCTTATGGGGAAAACAGATGATACCCAAACTGAAACTTAAATGTGAAAGAAAGTGTTAGTCACTCAGTCGTGCCTGATTCTTTGCAACCCCATGGACTGTACCCCACCAGGCTCCTCTGTCCTTGGGATTTTCTAGGCAAGAATATTTGATTGGATAGCCATTCCCTTCTCTAGGAGATCTTCCTGACTCAGGAATCTAACCCAGGTCTCCTGAATTGCAGGCAGATTCTTTACTGCCTAAGCCACCAGGGAAGCCTGAAACTTAAATGGATAGCCTAATAAACATCAAGCAGAAGTGCTGAAGGGTGTATTTTGTCAATATATTTCCATCACTCATGGAGAAGCGTCTACTGAAAGTAAGTCTGACTGAAGATAATCAGAAAGCCACATATAAAACTATTTTTGATTCTGCGAAGAGAAAACCACAGGCAATGACAGATACTGAGAGGAGGGCAGACAGGCAGGACCAAACGGGAGGGGCTGGGGAGTAGATCTGGCACTCTTGTTGTGTGATAACTTGAGTCTTTTAATAACTGAAATGTATTAAAATAAACATGCTTCTACTTATATACTTTTTTCTATTTTACAGATCACCAGCCCAGGTTGGATGCATGAGACAAGTGCTCGGGCCTGGTGCACTGGGAAGACCCAGAGGGATTGGGTAGAGAGGGAGGTGGGAGGGGGGATCGGGATGGGGAATACATGTAAATCCATGGCTGATTCATGTCAACGTATGACAAGACCCACTGCGGTATTGTAAAGTGATTAGCCTCCAACCAATAAAAATAAATAAAATATATGTATATATTAAAAAATAAATAAATAAAGTGATAATCTTTGCAAAAGTCATCTCACTGACTGTTTAAAAAATCTGCTTACTATTCCCACTTCTGACTAGAGAGAACAGTTTTATTATCATTAAAATCAAGAAATGTGTATGTATCAACACTTCATTTTGCCTACGGCAGTTTCCCCAGCCATTTTTGTAAAATATATTTTTTATTGACAAATATAGTCTTTAAATTAACTCATGTTTAGAAGTAAGAACAAGTCCCATATATGCTAGATTCTGGTAAGGAAAATATAATCTTTAATTTACCCACTTTTCTTTTTCAGGACATGGAAGAATTTGAAATGCATGCCTCCGGAAAAGGCACAGATTTGGAACAGAACACCTGCTAAGACCTTGTTTTCTTCTAATCAGTAATCTCTGATTGGGAAAATTAGACACGCACACAATATATGCGTGTTACATGTTAGGAATACTCAAGCTAATTTATTTTGTTTTTCACACTGAATTTAGTTCCCAGATCTCATAGTTGCTTGAAACCCAGGCAAGTTTGTTATCTTGAGACATGAATATCTTTCTATAGTCTACCAAAGCAACAATTTATTTGGAGAGATACAATATAATTCCAATGTAAAAGTAGCAATTCAATATTTTTCTATATTTGTTACAATTATCCACTTTATAACAGTATAGTTTTATATAATTGGCCCCAGTGTCTTGTAGTTTATAATACAGTATCTTAATCACATTCAGCATTCAAAAAACATTTGCTAAATGTAACCATAATGAACTGCAATACATTTAAGCTGGCTTTTGCTATTCTGTTAATTTAATTTTGGGGGTAATTTTTGTTATAGATACCTGATGCTGAAAGATTATTTCCACTACTCATGAAGACTGGAAGAATTGTGTTTTGCTAGACTCTTTATCTTCCACAATCAAACACTATTTATAGAACCTAAATTAAGGACCTACATTTTCCAGGAAATTTTATATTGTGCAAAATGAGTTCTTTTCAAGTCAGAGAATGAAACTGAATGTAGGGTCCAGGACCTCTAACTTTGAGTTCATCATAGCATCTTAGGAGCTACCTGGTTAATGCCTTAACTGCCAGGATAGGAAATGAGAACATCATATAACTTACTTACAAGTCCTAGGCCATGGAGAGCCTTATAAATTAAAATGAACACCTAGAATGATGCTTGGAAGCCAGAGCTATGCACAGAGCATTGGTATGATGTGCTCTGTGTGGCTGGCATTGCTGAACAGACAAGCTGTCACATTCTGTACTAGTTGAATATTCCAGGGCTCTTCCTCTGTCAACCAAGGTAGAGGACATGGCAGTAGTCAAACCTCGAGGTGACAAAATCCTAAAGTAGTGTGGTGAGCCCTGTATTATAGAGGGAAATTTACAAGTGTAGGTGGGAAGACGTATCTCTTGCCACAGCACCTGTATCATAATCCAAATGCCTCCTTGGACTGAGAACATCACTATTAATATAAAGGCACATTGTGTAATGACAGATCTCTTTTACTATACTCAGTAAAAGAGATCTTAAAAAAAAACTTCTAGAAAGGGTCATCTTACATGTTTCTAAACAATTTTAAAAATATTTATAACACTGAAATAATTCAATGGGAGAAAAGAGTAATATATTTTGAAATTCAACAATGAATGTTACAATGAATTTAACAGACTACACGAATATACTTCAACTTATTTTCTTGAATTACTTTAGAAAAGAATTGTGCTGTCGTTATTATTCTATAAAAGCCCAAGTTATTTATTTTTAATTTTTTAGAATATTGTCTTCACAAGCAAAGGATAATCTTAATGGCTTGTGTATAGGGTTAGGATACTATCTATGAATTATGGCTATTTGGTGCCACCTAGTGGTCAAGGGCTTTTAAAATCAGTTTAAGTTACCTCTGCTTTCAGAAAATCTGTACGAAAAATAATTTACAGATGGCTGGATTGTCTCCTAAAAGAGATAAAAATTGACACAAAATATATTTGGCATTCAGAGATATTAACTTAGATTGTCTTTCACCCTCAGCACTGAAGAGACAATTGGTTTCACTGATAAAGAATCCTTTCTGACTAGAAGAAATTTGGGATTGGCAGGTTTTTATGTTATTTTTATTGTTTTATTCTCTATTCTTGGTTGATTGGTTGGTTTCTAAGGTCCAGGATAGAGCTAGGATTGATATAAACTTAGAAATAATGTATCATCTCAGATTATTACTGATTAAACATTATCAATATAAGTAAATGACATAATCATATCATTCTGTGGACAAAAAATAACATATGCCTATAGTGTACTCTGGCCACCTCATGTGAAGAGTTGACTCATTGGAAAAGACCCTGATGCTGGGAAAGAGTGAGGGCAGGGGAAGGGGATGACAGAGGATGAGATAGCTGGATGGCATGACCGACTCGATGGACATGAGTTTGGGTAAACTCTGGGAGTTGGTGATGGACAGGGAGGCCTGGCGTGCTGTGATTCATGGGGTCGCAAAGAGTCAGACATGACTGAGCAACTGAACTGAACTGATAGCATCCAGAGGTGGCCCAGTGGCAAAGAATCTGATTGCCAATGCAGGAGATGTAAGATCCCTGGGTCAGGAGGATCCCCTGGAGAAGGAAATGGCAGCCCCCTCTACTAATCTTGTCTGGAAAATTACATGGACAGAGGAACCTGGAGGGTTGCAGTCCCTGGGGTCACGAAGAGTTGGACACAACTTAACCACTACATAACAGCAACAACAATTAACAGAAGATATTAAAATGTGAGCTTTTTTTTCAGAATTCAGGAACAATGGGCATCCCCATTATCTCAGTGGTCACATAAACATACCTCCTGCCCAAATATCTTATTCTTCAGAGAAGCTGTTCTACTCATAGTGTCTAAATGGAGTGGGTACACAAACCAAGTGGCTGTCCCCGGGGTACAGTTCATTGGCCTGAGTGGATACTTGGAGGAAACTGAAATAACTGAATTCTTTCTCTGGACCTTTGGGATGAGGACCCTGAGAAGTTAAATCAAGCAAATGAAAGTTGGGTTTAATGTGAAAATTTCTGATAAACCAAGGATGATGCAACTACAATGGAATGTCAAAGTCATTTTCAAGTGATGGAGTTCCCAAAGAAACAGGATAAGCCAGTCTACAGAGAAGTTAGAGTAGCTGAGCCCATATGGAGAGAAAAACAAAGATGAGGACTCTATCACTTACTAGAGAAAAGGAGCATCTTAATTCTTGACTTTCAGTTACATTCCTCCTGTGCTCAAGCTTTTACCTCGTGTTTTGTCTTTGTTGCGCCTGATGATACCCTCACATTACTTCCTTCATACTTGATCTCGTTTTGATCTTTTCAACCAGATGATCCCACATTACAGCATGGGATATTCGAATTCTAAAGTATTTCAAATTTGGTGAAATATACTTCACCAGACGGGAACAATGTCTTTTCCAAAATGTCTGTGAATAGTGGGTGTTAGCAGGAAGTTATAGAATATTTAGAAATATAAAATACTTGATTGAAATTTTAATTTTCTACTGAATTTCCAGATCTTTAGTTGTTGTTTTGATAATATTCTAAGATATGTGTTTTTTCCCCCACTTTATTTCCCTTTTCCTTCCTCCTATTTAGCAAATACCTAACTTATTGCCTCATAGGAGAGGTATTTGAGTGTAGGGTGTGTCTGTAAATATTGATGTTCCTGGCTTAGGTTCCCATAAGCTCTAGGCTGCACTGTTTATTATGGGGGTTTGAGTTTAGGATTCTATATGGCATAAGCCCATGCCTTGGGCAAACAGAAGTGAGAAAGAATTTCTCTAGTCTTTAAATATAATAGATATACAGTCTTACCGAATCTAAAGTAATTTGCTAACTATTTTGATTCTTCAGAGAGAGCAACTAATAACAATCTAAAAGATACATCCTGCTGTGATCTATGTCTGCTTTATTGACTATGCCAAACCCTTTGACTGTGTGGATCACAATAAACTGTGGAAAATTCTGATGGAGATGGGAATACCAGACCACCTGACCTGCCTCTTGAGAAACCTGTATGCAGGTCAGGGAGCAACAGTTAGAACTGGACATGGAACAACAGACTGGTTCCAAATAGGAAAAGGAGTACGTCAAGGCTGTATATTGTCACCCTGCTTATTTAACTTATATGCAGAGTACATCATGAGGAACGCTGGGCTGGATAAAGCACAAGCTGGAATCAAGATTGCTGGGAGAAATATCAGTAACCTCGGATATGCAGATGACACCACCCTTATGGCAGAAAGTGAAGAAGAACTAAAGAGCCTCTTGAAAATGAAAGAGGAGAGTGAAAAAGTTGGCTTAAAGCCCAACATTCAGAAAACTAAGATCATGGCATCTGGTCCCATCACTTCATGGCAAATAGATGGGGAAACATTGGAAACAGTGGCTGACTTTATTTTTTTTTGGCTCCAAAATCACTGCAGATGGTGATCACAGCCATGAAATTAAAAGACACTTACTCCTTGGAAGGAAAGTTATGACCAACCTAGACAGCATATTAAAAAGCAGAGACATTACTTTGCTGACAAAGGTCCGTCTAGTCAAGGCTACGGTTTTTCCAGTGGTCATGTATGGATGTGAGTTGGACTATAAAGAAATCTGAGCACCGAAGAATTGATGCTTTTGAACTGTGGTGTTGGAGAAGACTCTTGAGAGTCCCTTGGACTGCAAGGAGATCCAGCCAGTCCATCCTAAAGGAGATCAGTCCTGGGTGTTCACTGGAAGGACTGATGTTGAAGCTGAAACTCCAATACTCTGGCCACTTGATGTGAAGACCTGACTCATTTGAAAAGACCCTGATGCTGGGAAAGATTGAGGGCAGGAGGAGAAGGAGATGACAGAGGATGAGATGACTGGATGCATCACACCAACTCAATGGACATGGGTTTGAGTAGACTCCAGGAGTTGGTGATGGATAGGGAGGCCTGGCGTGCTGGGGTTCATGGGGTCGCAAAGAGTCAGACACGACTGAGCGACTGAACTGAACTGATCATTTCTTTATTGCCAAGGGCCATTTCACTGAGGGGTGGAGGTGAGTGGATGGTGAAGGAATTTCCTGCTTAGACTTGCTGGGGGAGTAGGACCTAACAACTAGAGAAGAAAGAGGTCTGTAGGACTAGAGAACAGAGGGGCACTTAAGCCCTATTCTTGAAAGCATTGCTGAGGGAGGGTATAGAGTATGGCGACAAGACCCCAGGAAGGAAATGACTGTACATTCGGTCTAGGCAGAGGGGACCATCTACAGCCACAAAAAGTTTTCCTATCTCCGTAATACCTCAAAAGGAGCAGCAAAGGACTCTGGAATGTGTGGGGTCATGTGGCCAGGCAGAAAGACCTGTAGTGATGACCAAGCTGATTGGCTCCTTTTCCGCATCCTGTATAGGACCCAAGAAGTGGGCCACCACCCTAGGAGGAGTCCAGAAAGAGCTAAGGTTAAGTCTTCAAGATAAAAACAGAACAGGAGCTGGAAGCTAAAATGAAGTTGTTCCATAAACAATAGCTCTTGTCCTCTTGTGGATGAGCTGATATTCCACTACATAACGCTAGAATATAAAGTGTTCCACTGCTGTCTCATACCGACCAGAATTGACATTAACTTTACAAACATGTTAAGGAAGCTTGTATTTTCCACATTAGGGGATCTTGCCAAACCGTCTGATTGAGTATCACTCAGTTCAGTTCAGTTCAGTCACTCAGTCGTGTCCAGCTCTTTGTGACCCCATGAACCACAGCACTCCAGGCCTCCCTGTCCATCAACTCTTGGAGTCCACCCAAATCCATGTCTATTGAGTTGGTGATGCCATCCACCCATCTCATCCTCTGTCATCCCCTTCTCTTCCTGCCCTCGATCTTTCCCGGCATCAGGATCTTTTCAAATGAGTCAGCTCTTCGCATCTGGTGGCCAAAGTATTGGAGTTTCAGCTTCAAAATCAGTCCTACCAATGAACACCCAGGACTGATCTCCTTTAGGATGGACTGGTTGGATCTCCTTACAGAGTATCACTCATGTGCTTATTAAAACAAATGTAGTTCCTAGGCTGCACCCCAAATGCGCTGACCACACCAGGGTCGGGGCTTAGGGTAAACTTTTTGAAAAAGTGCCCTACATTCTTCAGATTTGTAACCAACTTGGGAACCACCAACTCTAGCTAATAAAATCATTAAAAAACCATTCCATGGTGAAATCAGTCTTTATCACTCAAGTCTCTTTCAGTTAACTACAGTTAATTTGGAGGATTTTATATTGAGGAAAATTTGTTACTTCCACTAAACTTACTTTAAAACCAGTATGTAAATGATGTATGCATAATTTAATATTTAAAGATAACTGTTATATGGACTTCTCTGACATAAATAACTTTCTGGGCAAGAGAAAAGCTATCTGAAATACCTAAATAGAGCAGATATGCACGCCTCCTTCTTTTAACCTAACACTGACCATGTCCCAACTGTGAGATTAGAAGGGCAGGAAAGTTGGAGCATTATCAGCAGCCCCAGCTCTTCCCACCTCTTTACTTTCAGTGCTATGGGTACAAGTTGGACCACAATAATGATTTGAGGGCTACTATTGGATCAAATGTTTTTTTGGCACTAAAATATTAGCACACATACCTTAATTTTCCACCATAAATTACTAATTTAAGGTAATTTTTTCCCAGAAGAGCACCAGTTAGGAAGAGAAAAGAAGTAGAGAGAACAGATAACCTAACATCCCTAAACTCTCAAAATTAGCATAGTGTTAGAGATTCATTTTTAAACATAACTATTCAAATCATAAAGTAAAAACTAGAGTGTAAAGTAAAAACTAGAACCTAAGAATATGTTTAGGGCCACAGTAAAGGGGTCGTTGGGTCCTAATAGGAGTCACTGCCCTGGCACAGAGTGGGAGGTCAATGCTGGAGCTACACTAGGTTAACAGGAAAGGACAGAGATGGAAAACAGGGCGGAACCAAGTCTTTCAAAGCTTTGCTTTCAACCACAGGGCCTGAGTCATCTTATGCTTATATTTAGCATACATACAAGGTGCCTAGCATAAGGAGCTTCCAAGGTGGCACTAGTGGCAAAGAACGTGCCTATCAATGCAGGAGACATAAGAGATGTGGGTTCAATCCCTGGATCAGGAAGATCCCCTGGAGGAGGGCATGGCAACCCACTCCAGTGCTCTTGCCAGCAGAATCCCATGGACAGAGGAGCCTGGTGGGCTACAGTCCGTAGGGTTGCAAAGAGTCGGACTCGACTGAAGCAACTTAGCATGCATGACTCGACTGAAGCAACTTAGCATGCATGCACACACTCCCAATATAACTCTATTGAATTAAAATTAAATGGAGGAACTCCCAGGAGAGCCTACTTCCCTGCCCTTGAGGTAAACAGAAAGTACCAGTAGTTCCAGGACTCTGTCTCTGGCTTCTAATATTCATCCAACAGGCTTCCCTAGTAGCTCAGACAGTAAAGAATCTGCTGCAATGCAGGAGACCCAGGTTCTCTGGGTCAGGAAGATTCCCAGGAGAAGGGAATGGCCATCCACTCCAGTATTCTTTCTGGACAGAGGAGCCTAGGGGGGCAGAGTTTCTGGGTCACAAGGAGTTGGATACGATTCTGCGACTTAGCACATGTGTCACTCTAGTTCATGTTCACATCCTTTCACTGAGAATCCAATCTTCATCTAGACACCTGAGATACAAAGATGAAAAATCCAGTTTCTGTCCTTAAAGCAAACACTACTAAAAACTGCCAAAATAACCACACGTGCCTTGCCAGAGGGATAAACAATGTACTTTGGGTGCATAGTGAAAAACACTAAGCCAATTTGAGATTTTGGGGAAAGTCCCCGGAGATGTCAAAAAGAGTGACTGTTGGAATTGATTTGGTAAAGAAAGGGAGAAGGGCATTTTAAGAGATGGACCTATATGACACTGGAGGTGGAAATACAACACTGAATGATGTATGTGAGGAACATGCAAACTAACACAGATGACAAACACTGAGGGCTCAAGACACTGGTGATAAGAACAGAGAAGATGGATTTGAGAAAAATTTAGAAGGTGAAACCAACAGGCTTTAGCCTCTCAGTGGGCTTCCCTGGTAGCTCAGCTGGTAACAGCCTGCAATGCAGGAGTCAGTTCAGTTGCTCAGTTGTGTCCAACTCTTTGCAACCCCATGGACTGCAGCATACCAAGCTTCCCTGTCCATCACCAACTCCCGGAGCTTGCACAAGCTCATGTCCATTGAGTCGATGATGCCATCCAACCATCTCATCCTCTGTCATCCCCTTCTCCTCCTGCCTTCAATCTTTCCCAGCATGAGGGTCTTTTCCAATGAGTCAGTTCTTCGCATCAGGTGGCCAAAGTATTGGACTTTCAGCTTCAGCATTCAGTCCTTCCAATGAATATTCAGGACTCATTTCCTTTAGGATGGACTGGTTGGATCTCCTTGCAGTCCAAGGGACTCTCAAGAGTCTTCTCCAACACCACAGTTCAAAAGCATCAATTTTTCGTTGCTCAGATTTCTTTATAGTCCGACTCTTACATTCATACCTGACTACTGGAAAAACCATAGCTTTGGCTACACGGACCTTTGTCAGCAAAGTAATATCTTTGCTTTTTAATATGTTGTCTAGGTTGGTCATAGCTTTTCTTCCAAGGAGCAACTGTCTTTTAATTTCATGGCTGCAGTCACCATCTGCAGTGATTCTGGAGCACAAGAAAATAAAGTCTGCCACTGTTTCCACTCTTTCTCCATCTATTTGCCATGAAGTGATGGGACCTGATGCCATGATCTTAGTTTTCGAGTTCTAAGCCAACTTTTTCACTCTCCTCTTTCACTTTCATCAAGAGGCTCTTTAGTTCTTCACTTTCTGCCATAAGTGTGGTATCATCTGCAAATCTGAGGTTATTGATATTTCTCCTGGCAATCTTGATTCCAGCTGGTACTTCATCCAGCCTGGCATTTTGCATGATATGCTCTGCATATAAGTTAAATAAGCAGGGTGACAATATACAACTTTGAGATTCTCCTTTCCTTATTTGGAACCAGTGTGTTGTTCCATGTCCAATTCTAACTGTTGCTTCTTGACCTTCATACAGATTTCTCAGGAGGCAGGTAAGATGGTCTGGTATTCCCATCTCTGTAAGAATTTCCCACAGTTTGTTGTGATCACACAGTCAAAGGCTTTGGTATAGTCAATAAAGCATAAGTAGATGTTTTTCTGGAACTCTCTTGCTTTTTTGATGATGCATCAGATGTTGTCAATTTGATCTCCAGTTCCTCTGCATTTTCTAAATCCAGCTTGAACATCTGGAAGTTCACAGTTCACATTCTGTTGAAGCCTGGCTTGGAGAATATTGAGCATTAATTTGCTAGTGTGTGAGATGAGTGCAGTTGTACAGTAGTTTGAGCATTCTTTGGGATTGCCTTTCTTTGGGATTGGAATGCAAACTGACCTTTTCCAATCTTGTGGCCACTGATGAGTTTCCCAAATTTGCTGGCATATTGAGTGCAACACTTTCACAGCATCATCTTTTAGGATTTGAAATAGCTCAACTGGAATTCCTGGAGAAGGAAATGGCAACCCACTCCAGTACTCTTGACTAGAAAATTCCATGGACAGAGGAGCTTGATGGGCTGCTGTCCATGGAGTTGCACAGAGTTGGACATGACTGAAGCGACTTAGCATGCGCGCATGCACTGGAGAAGGAAATGGTAACCCACTCCAGTATTCTATTTAGCAGCAGCAGCAACTCGAGTTCCATCACTTCCACTAGCTGTGTTCGTAGAGATGCTTCCTAAGGCCCACTTGACTTCCCATTCAAGGATGTCTGGCTCTAGGTGAATGATCACACCATTGTGATTATCTGGGTCATGAAGATCTTTTTTGTATAATTCTTCTGTGTATCCTTGCCACCTCTTCTTATATCTTCTGCTTCTGTTAGGTCCATACCATTTCTGTCCTTTATTGTGTCCATCTTTGCATGAAATGTTCCCTTGGTATCTCTGATTTTCTTGAAGTGATCTCTAGTCTTTCCCATTCTATTTTTTCCCCTCTATTTCTTTACACTGATCACTGAAGAAAGCTTTCTTATCTCTCCTTGCTATTCTTTGGAACTCTGCATTCAAATGGGTAAATCTTTCCTTTTCTCCTTTACCCTTGACTTCTCTTCTTTTCTCAGCTATTTTTAAGGCCTCCTCAGGCAACCATTTTGCCTTTTTGCATTTCTTCTTCTTGGGGATGGTCTTGATCACTGTCTCCTGTATAATGCCACGAACCTCCATCCATAGTTCTTCAGGAACTCTGTCTATCAGATCTAATCCCTTGAATCTATTTGTCATTTCCATTGTATAATCATAAGGAATTTGATTTATGTCATACCTGAATGGTTTAGTGATTTTCCCTACTTTCTTCAATTTAAGTCTGAATTTGGCAATAAGGAGTTCATGATCTAAGCCACAATCAGCTCCCAATCTTGTTTTTGCTGACTGTATAGAGCTTCTCCATCTTTGGCTGCAAAGAATATAATCAATCTTATTTGGGTATTGACCATCTGGTGATGTCCATGTGTAGAGTGCAATGCAGGAGACCCTGTTCAATTCCTGAGTCAGAACAATCCCCCTGAGAAGGGATAAGCTACCCACTTATTCTTGGGCTTCCCTGGTGGCTCAGATGGTAAAGAATCTGTCTGTAATGTGGGAGACCTAGGTTTGATCCTCGGTTGGGAAGATACCCTTGAGAAGAAACAGCTACCCACTCCAGTACTCTTGCCTGGAGAATCCCCATGGACAGAGGAGCCTGGTGGGCTACAGTCCGTGGGGTCACAAGGAGTTGACTGAGCAACGAAGCATACAGCCTATCATTGGATATTGAGGCGAAGGGAACTCAAGATGTCTCATGATTCTGCCTTCACTGATCGGGTAGAAGGTGGTCTTATAGAGACAGGAAATAAGTTAGGACAAGAGGGAGATTTAAGGCAAAATACAGCATATCAGATGAATTGCACTGAAGTGTCTGTGGGACATTTATTTGATTACAGAAAACAAGCAATTGAATATGCAGATCTGAAGTTCTAAATAGATGTCTAGGCTTCAGACACATATTTGGTGATTAAGCATAAAGATTTTAATGATACTTAAAAACATGAGAAAGAATGAATTCATTCAAAGAAGCTTAGAAAGAGAAGAGCAGGGCAAAATAGGAATACCTCTGTTTATGGGACAGTGGCTGCAGGGTGAGAGGTCACAGCCTACTTGCAAGTGTCACTCATGATGATGCCTTTGGTCACTGTTGCCTTGGTTGACTTAGTCTTGGTCTATACTTGATGATTGTCTGCCTGCTTCTCCTGATTTAACTGGCCTCCCTGACCTTGGGTATAAGAGCCCCCCGGCATGATGTTGCTGCTCCTGTTCATTGGAGACATCCCAGACAGAGTCTCAGCCTCTTTGGCTCCATACTACTTACAATGTCTTTATTTATCAAATTACTGGCTTCAATCTGTTGACTTCCTATATGTGTACAGTCTTCCAGGTTCCTAGGCCTCTGTGACAAATACAGGGAAAGTCACGTGGTAGAATGCAGTGGTCTGTAAACACCTTTATTTTTAAAATCAGTGGGATCAACGTTTCAAATGAGCTCTAATAAATGAGAGATAAATCAGGGTTGTTCTAACTAAAGCTGTTCTAATTCCAGAACAAGGCTCACTCAGACGCCCTTTTATTTCTGTAATAGCCCCTTAGACATCTCCTTAGAATCCTAGGGTTTTAACAGAACACAATTAGAAAATCCCTGTTATAGGTAAACAGTGTGCACTTTATGAGAACAACTGTTTAAACTCTGATTCTGCAGTTTGCTGGCTAATAGTCTTTGGACAGATTGCTTAGGCTTTCTCAGTCTTATGTTCTTCAGCTATAAAATATAATTACTTCATGGGCTTGTTAGCATCAGATGACATAATGTGTCAATGCAAAGCTCAAAGGGCATGGGAGCCTCAATAAATGTTAATTTTCTTGCTTTCACTGTATCTTGGCCCTGGTAGACAATTTATGGAATCAAAATAAAATGAGTCTCATAGTGGGAAAGGGTTGAGAGCTATCTAGTCCAGTCACCCTGGGGAGTTCCTTTCAAAATGTCCACATCAGACAGTCATTTAGTAACTGCCTGAAGACTGCTTAGAGACTGAAAGCTTAATTAATTTATTTTTGTGTGTGTGTGACGGATTCTGTTTTACTTATGTACACCTCAGACTAAGCCAAATATGTGACCCATTCTTCTAAATGCTATTCTTTAGAATAGTACACAGAATGGTAGTCATTCAAGTTTTAAAGCCAGAATATCAAGTATTACGTAAATTGTGATATGATGCTGTTTTTGTTAAAATCTATATGGACATATACATGTATAATATATTAAATTTGCTAGAATTATATAAAATTTTAATAGTTAACTGCACATTTATATTATAGAAACATTTTTTTCTTAATAAAATTTTATACTAAATGATTTTTCCCTCTAGTGTGTGCTTTCAAATATATGATCTTTTGTCTATTTATTTGGTCTTGATCTTCATAACAACTTTTAATGAAAGATAGAGGAGATGTTATCTTTGTTCTGCACACACACACACCTGAAACTCAGATGGATGAAATGACTTTCTGAGAGTGATTTTCTGAGGTTGGTTAGGAGTGGTGGAACAAGATTTAAGATCAGATTTACTAACTCTTATTCCCCACACTGGGAGAAGGCAATAGCAACCCACTCCAGTACTCTTGTCTGGGAAATCCCATGGACGGAGGAGCCTGGTAGGCTACAGTCCATGGGGTCGCGAAGAGTCGGACAAGACTGAGCGACTTCACTTTCACTTTTCCCTTTCATGCACTGGAGAAGGAAATGGCAACCCACTCCAGTGTTCTTGCCTGGAGAATCCCAGGGACGGGGGAGACTGGTGAGCTGCTGTCTATGGGGTCACACAGAGTCGGACACGACTGAAGCGACTTAGCAGCAGCAGCATTCCCCCCACTATATCTTTTATTTTGAACTCTTTTAAATCTAAATGTCTCAGTTTTCTCAGGTCTGTCACTTCTGAAGTAATTCTCAGACTTCCTATAATTCAGGTCATTCATCCCTGAATACATTCCCATATGTTAATTTTGTAATTAAAATGTGGTATTTGGAAATGTATGTAATATTCAGGAGTGATCTGAAAAAATATGATAGACTGGATTACCTTCCTTGCTTAGTACATCACACATGGGTTAAATTAAGATATGCCACTTTTATTAAACATGCATGCCTTTTGGCTAATTTTAACATAATGTCTTATATCCTATTATGAATGTCATATATATTCACTCTATGATGTCTGCTAAGTACGGAAAAAGAAATAAGAAATCACTCATATATCACCCATAGTTCGTTGACCTCAAAATAACTTCTTTAAATATTTTGTGTTTTTTCCCACCAGAAAGGAAGAACTTCAGGAGCAGAACTTGGATTTATTTTGTTTGGTCTTTACTCTGTGCCTAGTTTAATGCTTGGCATATATTATTGACATTTAATTAAAATTTGCTGGACTAATGAATAAAATATTCAAGTATATATATATTTATATTTTTGAGTACATAATAGAACCCACTAAGTTTTGTATCTTAACGTTTTTCTCACAATATGAATAGAATTAGTATTTTTTCTATTCTAGTTGGAATTAGTTATGAATTCCAACTCTCACCATAATTACTGCACAATATTCTATTGAGTGAATATGCTATCCTCATAACCTGTCCTATTTTGGAAAACTAGAGTACATTTAACATCTTGCTGCAATGACAAATAAGGTTATCACAAACACCTTTTTGTGCATATTTTTATAATTTTGAGAAATATCTTTTGCAGATATTTCTAAAGTGAAATTATTGGTCCAGAGGTGTGAGCAGTTCAAAAAATTCTTCTCCCATCCCGACAGTTATATAGAATCCGAGTACATGTTGAATTTATGGCCATCTACTGTCATTGAACTCCCAGTTCTTTTCTACTTCACAATCTACATAGACACTCATCAACAAGTTTTAGGAGTGTTGCTCAGGCAGGTATGAATTCATGTTACTGTACTATCCCTGTCTATAGCTCCTCTTACTTCACAATACCAACCACTTTTTCCTTTCTGGTCAGAATTAAGTGGCAGTTCCACTTTTTGCTTCTACTACCTTCTGAGAGATGAAATTGTCAGTAAGACAAGTCAAGAATTTGTCTGATGCTCAGTTTTTTAGTCTAATGAGATTTCTAACAGAAGTCTTTACAGTGGAAGTGCCCCATTATTGTTATATCTTTTCTCCATGACAGACTTTTTAATCTGTTAAGAAAGTGATGCCCATATCTTTTGTCAGACTGGGCAGACTATTGTAGGGTACTCTACCGTATGCCTTCACTTTCTCTTTCTTCATAAGACTGTCATCTTTACCTGTCCACAGATTTCCACCTAGGAGCTATCTTTGTGAAAAACAAAACAAAATCTTTCATAAAAATAAAAACAAAAGCGTAATCTTTATTTAGGTTTTAATTTTAGAGGTCATACTCCTCAATTGTAAAAAAAAAAAAAAAAAAGCCTAGAAAATGCTAAAAAGTACAAAGAAGAAATCCCCAAATAATTTGTAATGCTACAACTTTAAAGATAGTGTTTGTTAACATTTTACAATCTTCTTCTCTGTGTAGAAGTGTGTTGGGTGTATATGTTATATATAATTGGAGTTAAGAGCACGTGCAACTTTTAAGATTGTATTTAACATCATATAAGCATCTTCTTAGGGCTTTGTAAACTTTTGGGGGAAAATGTTACTCTAACAGTTATATAAATTCTTCATGGAAACAGGCTATAGCTAATTTAGTCATGTTCCTGTAATTCTCTCTCCCTAATAAAGATAATTCTTTCACAAACATCTCAGTAAGTAAATCTGTAGATACCCTCGTGACAATTACTCCCAGGTGGATTCCTACCTAGATGTGGACTTGCCCGAGAACATCTGCACTGCTTTGGGATGTGTCTACATGCTCCTGTATTCATGGGCCCCTGCCAACACTGAACTTCTGTAGTCTTGCCTGATTTTATAGGTGAAATGGAAGGCTCATAGTTTCAATACTCATCAGATTATTAGTGAGGATAAACTTTCTCATCCTTTAGGCCATCTTTCTTCTTTCTTAATTTGAGCTTTGTTATCTTTACTTTACTTTTTCTTCCCATGCAGGAACTTGCTATATCTTATATTCGTATTTTTTCCAGTAACTTGGTTTATGGGCTTCCCAGGTGGCAAAGTGGTAAAGAATCTGCCTTCCAGTGCAAAAGATGCAAGAGACACGAGTATGATCCCTGGGTTGGGAAAATCTCCTGGAGAAGAGAATGGCAACCCACTCCAGTATTCTTGCCTGGAAAATTCCATGGGCAGAGGAGCCTGACAGGCTACAGTCCATAGGGTTGCAATATGTTGGACACAACTGAGCACCACCAGCACCATAAATCTGTGCATAATTTAAAAAGTCACATTGTATTATAAAAATAATACAAGGTTTCTCACCAACAGCAGCAGTCCTTGGCTCATACCTGCTGCTGCTGCTGCTGCTAAGTCGCTTCAGTCGTGTCCGACTCTGTGTGACCCCGTAGACGGCAGCCCACCAGGCTCTGCCATCCCTGGGATTCTCCAGGCAAGAACACTGGAGTGGGTTGCCATTTCCTTCTCCATGGCTCATACCTAGCCACCACTAATTCTGTTGTTTCAGAGGCACTCCCTGTCATCTCTCTCACCTGTTATCTGCCACTTTATTCCACATTTCTAAATAATCTGCTAAGACATCTATATAAACTATTTTAAATTCAGATATTATTGACTTACTGTTATGAAATTAGCTATCTTATGCACTTCTCACCCCAACTGGTACATAATTCCTCTTCACTCTACCTCTCAAACATAACATGATTTTTGATTAGAATCAGTAGTTGATGCTTTTGCTTGTGCCACTATAGAACTATTATTCATAGTTTATTACCTTTTTGTACAAGTTTTATTACTCTGTTTTAACTCATTCTCCAACCACTCGGTGTTATAAAACTTGTCTATATAATAAAAAACACGGGATAGAATTTTTTCTTCCTTCACTGGGTGGCATCCCTTGCGGGACCTCTAGCCTCCTACACCAATCTCAACCGTTCACTCTCTAGTCCAGCTCCATGTTCATCACCCAGAGCTTCCTGTGTCCCTCTGTTGCCTGGAATTTCATTTTTTTTTCTTGAATTACTCTCTTCAGTAGTTTTCTAGAACAGGGTGTACAAGACAGGAAGTTTGTGTGACCTTGCATGTTTTTTAACTTACTCCTACACCTGATGAACAGTTTGGCTTTTTACATGATACTCAGTTGGAAATAATATCCTCTCAGAATTTTTCAAATGGCTCCATTGTAATCTAGTTACAGGGTTGCTATTGAGAAATCTGACATATCTCTCTTCCTACCCTCTATATTTGTCCTGTATTTTCTCTCTGCAGGCAAGGTCTAAAATCTTCATTTTACTGCTAGGGTTCTGACATCACATCCTTTCCTGGTGTGGCAAATCAGCTACTCCTTCGGTGTTTCTGGCACCCTGCAGCTTTAATGTCTCCAGAAAGGAAACCTGTGTTCTGGGTGGGGAAGCAGCGTCTCCTAACTTGAGAAACCAGCATGGCAGTGTAGGTATGGAGGAGGAGGTGATTTCCTTTGAATGTTTTTTCATTAATTTGTTGATTCATTCTTTTTTTTGTTTGTTCAGCCATTCTTTTTGCATTCAACAAATATTTATTTGATAACAAAAATGTGTGAAGCATGGGGCCTGGCAATCGGGATACAGGTGAACATGCTTTCTCCTCTCAAGGGATTTATAGTCTTCTTGTTTCTTTTACCTCTCATTAGCATTCTGATTGCTATGTTTTTCTGTTCTGTCAGTTGAATATTACATTGTATTATATACCTGTGTTTTGACACTAATTTTGACTTTCCTCCAACCACCTTTTCCCCCCATAATCCATTCAACAAACATTTATAGGCAGCACACTCTGTGCACATTCGGTGCTTGGGGCCAAGGATACACAGGTGGGTAAGGATGGAGTCTCTGCCTGTACCTCACTCTTCAGCTCACTCTCTGTTTGCCCTTCCTGTGCCTAGAGGCAGAGAGAATACTGTGAGATATTTCCTTCTCTCAGGGACCCTGAGAGTAAGTAGAAAATGCATCTCTTTTTCTCTTAGGCTCATAATGTTAGGTGAAATTTTACTCTCTCACCACATCTCCAACCCCAGTACTCCACCTAAGGGAGTGAGTCCCTTCTCTCTCTTCTTTCACTGATCAGATGTATATGAAGTTTGGTGGTGGTACCCAGAAAGTGGAAGGCAGGATTGATGCCACTGGAAATAAATCTCTTAAACTTAAAAAGACAAAAAATTGACAACTTAGCTCTCTGTTACCCCATGAAATGGTGGAAGTTGGGTTCAACCATTAGAATGGGCAATGTTCCAGGGCAAAAATGAAGTGTAGAAATGCATATCAATTAATGACATTTCATTTTTTTCTTCCCACAATCACTCTCTCCGTTTCTTTGGCACTAGGATTGACAAATGTCCATTACTTTACTAACTCTGACCTTTGTGATTAAACAACATGACAAAATTTTCCCTGACTCTTCATTTTCATGCTCTATGTACAGAAGTTTTGGGGATTCTTGAATTCTTCGACTTATCTACTAAAATTTACAAGCCTTTCTCAAAGAATTTTTCAAAGAATTTTAATGTGTTTCAAAGCAATATTTGACATAGGATGATCTCATATCTTGTTTAAAATTATTTACTATACCTTTCAACATCTTTTTTTTGTTTTGTTTTTATTATTTTTATTGAAGGATAATTGTTTTACAGAATTTTGCTGTCTTTTGTCAAATCTCAACATGAGTCAGCCATAGGTATACATATATCCCCTCCCTTTTGAACCATCTCCCTCCCCATCCCACCCCTCCTGGCTGACACAGAGCCCCTGTTTCAGTTTCCTGAGACATACAGAAAATTCCCGTTGGCTATGTATTTTACATATGGTAATGTAAGTTTGTATGCTACTCTTTCCATACATCTCACCCTCTCCTCCCTGCTCCCCATCTCCATAAGTCTATTCTCTATGTCTGTTTCTCCATTGCTGCCTTGTAAATAAGTTCTTCAGTACCATTAGAATGCAATATTTATCTTTCTCTGACTCACTTCACTCTGTATAATAGGTTCTAGGTTCATCTGCCTCATCAGAACTAACTCAAATGTGTTCCTTTTTATGGCTGAATGATTCTCCATTGTGTATATCTACCACAACTTATTTTTCTATTCATCTGTCAATGGACATCTAGGTTGCTTCCATGTTCTAGCTTTTGTAAATAGTATTGCAATGAACAATGGGATACATGTGTCTTTTTCAATTTTGGTTTCCTCAGGGTATGTCTTGGAGTGGGATTGCTGGGTCGTATGGTGGTTTTATTCCTAGTTTTTAAAGGAGTCTCCATACTGTCTTCCATAGTGGCTGTATCAATTTACATTCCCACCAACAGAGCAAGAGCGTTCCCTTTTCTCCACACCCTCTCCAGCATTTATTGTTTGTAGACTTTTTGATGATGGCCATTCTGACAGGTGTGAGGTGATACCTCATTGTAGTTTTGACTTGCATTTCTCTAATACTGAGTGATGTTGAGCACCTTTTCTTGTGTTTGCTAGTTATCTGTATGTCTTCTTTGGAGAAATGTCTGCTTAGGTCTTTTTCCCACTTTTTTATTGGGTTGTTTTTCTGGCATTGAGTTGTTATGAGCTGCTTATATAGTTTGGAAGTTAATCCTCTTTCAGTTGTTTCATTTGGTATTATTTTCTCCCATTCTGAGGATTGTCTTTCCACCTTGCTTAGTGTTTCTTTTACTGTGCAAAAGCTTTTAAGTTTAACTAGGTCCCACTTGTTTACTTTTGTTTTTATTTCCATTACTCTAGGAGGTGCATCACAGAGGATTTTCCTTTGATTTATGTCATTGAGTGTTCTGCCTATGTTTTCCTCTAAGAGTTTCTGGTCTTCCACTTAGGTCTTTAATCCATTCTGAGTTTACCTTTGTGTATGGTGTTAGGAAGTGTTCTGATTTCATCCTTTCACATGTAGCTGGCCAGTTTTCTGAGCACCATTTATTGAAGAGGCTGCCTTTGCCCCATTGTATATTCTTGCCTCCTTTGTCAAATATAAGGTACCCATATGTGCATGGGTTTATTTTTTGGCTTGAACAAAGGAAACCAAAAATTACATCTACTAGAACAAAACTAACTAAAGCACAAACTGGAAAACAAAACTAAAGCAAGGTGCCAAATGTGGAATAAAGCAATGAAAATAAAACTAACAAATATGTTTAGTGGAAAGAAAAGAATAGATATGCAAAGTTAAATAGAGGCAGATAAATAAGATTTATATATATTAAAGATTAACTTCAAGGGGAAAAGAACAGTAGGAAAAGCAAATAAAGAAATAAATGTAGAAAAAATAATAATAATAGGTCTAAAAAATTTAAAAAAGAGAAAAGAGAAAAGAAAAAAAAAAAAAAGGAAAACTCCACAGAACTGCAAAACCCCAACACAGAGGCTGAGGTTTATAACAACAATCAAAAATGTGACTGAGGGGGAAAAAAAATAGCTTAAAAGTTTGATTAGATTTCTTAGTGTCAATAAAAGTGACTACAACAGAGAGGGAAAATAAAGGAAAAAAATCCAAAAGAATCTACAGAACAAGTCAAAACATAAGAACAATAAGTGTTTTTCCTTGAGTCACTGCTGTCAGAGTCCTTTCCCCCACTGGGAGTCACAGTCCACCTCCCCTCCCTAGGATGCCCTCCGGCACTGTGCTGATCTGGACCTGCTGTGGGGGCAGCTCAGGTTCTAATCTGCTCCTACTCCTGCGTGTTCTTGCCTCCAATGTCCACAGCTGTCAGAACTAGTGGGTTTTCTTTAGTGGGAGCTCTCAGTGACCTTTCATGTATTCCATAGAACAGTCTGCCTAGTTGCTCATGTGGATTTCATCTGCAGCCTGTACAGCTAATGGGAAGCTTTAGGACCTTCTTCCTTAGCCACACCGCCCCTGGGTTGGTTTCAGTTGTGGTTTTATTTCCACCTCTGCATGTGGATTGTCCACGGGGGTTTGCTCCTGAGGCTGCCCAGGAGGACTTAGGCTTGCCCCTGTGAGGGCCAGGTGTGGAGGTGGTGCAGCTGTTTGGGTCGCAGGGGTTCTGGCAGCACCAGGCACTCAGGGGAGCTGGCGGCTAGGGCAGCAGGGAATATAGCGCTCCAGAAGGGCATGGCAACCAGTCTTGGCCCATACGCTCCAGTATTCTTGCCTGAAGAACCCACCCTCCCTGACAGAGAAGCCTGACAGGCCATAGTCTACAGGCTTGCAAAGAGTCGGACACTACCGAAGCAACCCGGAGTGCATAGATGCAGGACTTTTTTGCCTGTGGCAGTGTGCCCCAGTGAGTTGAGCGTGAAGGTGGCACAGCTGCTTGGCTTGCGGGGACCCTGGCAGTGCCAAGTGTGGAGGGACACGGACTGCTTCTGCTGCAGGAGTTATGGCCCTATCAGAGTCTTTTTTTGAGCCTCTTGTAGCTGGCAATCAGAAGGCCTATTTGGCCAGTCCTTCTCCATAGCTCTGCCATTCAGGCACTTAGAGGGCTCCCTTGCCTGGGGTCCTTCTCTGTTGTTTGGCACATCAGGCACACAAAGGGGCCCCCACTAGCTGGGGTCCTACTCTGTAGATCAGTGCGTCAGGGTTTTGATGGGCCAGCCTCTCTATTGTTCAGCGGCCAATTCTGGCCTGTGGGGTGAGAGAGGCTATGCTGATGGCTCCATCCCCTACCCATGACTCAGCAATATCACCTTGCTTCCATGGCTGCCTGACTTTCCTCCACAGGCTTTTCCCACCACAGTCTCCTCCCTCACCTCCCCTCCATCCAGCTGTCTGCAGTCAACAGCAGCCCTTGCTCTAGGATCGCTCCACAATCCCTAAACTCCAGGTCCCAGCTGCTGCACCTTCCAGGAGACCTGCGTCCCTGTCGGGGGTATGTATGGCTGCAGCAAGGACTGTCTGATTCTCATTCCATTTAGGCTGCCACAGATCAGCTGTTTCACTCTCACCCTTAAATGTTTCTCCTCTGACTCAGACAATTGCCCCGATGTGGGGATCAGACCCCTGCTTCAGGTCCCCTACTGGCTGAGGGCAGGTCCAATCCTACTAACACTTCTGTTTTCCCCTTAGTTCCTTCATCCTACCGAGTGTTGCGTGGTTCTGTTCATTCTTTTTCACTGGTCAGGTACTCCTGCCTGCTCTCAACTGGTGTTCTGCATGCGCTTCTGTGTCTGAAGGTGTATTCCTGATGTGTCGGTGCAGAGAGAGGTACTCCACGTCCACCCACTCCTCTGCCATCTTGTTCTCTGTCAACATGTTAATTTTTGTAGTTTGTTTCTTTTCTATAGGACTAACAGTTCAGAAAACTTATAATTTCACCCTTGTATGTAAATGAATTATAATTTGAAAGTAAATAATTAACATGAGTTAATATATGTCAGGCATATTCTACATGCCTGATATACATGTGGCACTCTTCAAGTGCTATACAAGTAAGCACTACAGTAAGCACTCTACAAGTGTTTGCTCTTATTCTTCTATTCATTTATTCATTCTGTCTTTTATATAATTTAGTAATTATGCTAAATGTTGGGGATACAGAATTGCATAAGGCTATCTTTTCTACCTCCAAGCAGCTTAAAATACACCTAGAAATATGGCAATTAAGTTTTTGCAATAACAGATTTAAGTAAAACCTCCATACTTTATAATTGATAATCAATATATTATTTACAATGTACGATGTGACTAAGCATTGTAAATTAAGCAAAATTTATTCTTAATATTTCTCACATCATCTTTCTGCTTCCTGCTTTCTTTTCATATCTATCTTCTCTAATATAAATATTAAGTGGTTTTGAGTACAAATCTGCCACACATGGAAACTGTCTTCTGCCTAGTCCTTTGGGATTCGAACCTTTTCAGAAAGATTCTCTCTTTCCCATAAATCTTATGTCTCGTTTTCTAATTGCCTGGATAAATCACTAACTAAATCATCAGAAAAAAAAAAATATTGTGAATTTTAAAATGCTGAAGTCCATTGCTGCCTCCCGCACATATCTGACCTAGTAGGACTTGGGGAGAAGGAGAGGAAAGGTTAAAGAGTAACTATCTGAGAATAGGCAATATCAGAGAGTTGAAGTCAGAAGCCCAAGTGTAAATTTAAGAGACAAAAAACTTACACATATCAAATTCCCGGGCTGTAGCAAGGTGGCAAATTGAACACTGTTACAGAGGACAGCCCACAAGCAGGAGTTTGATATCCTAAACAATTCAAACTAGAGTGAATACAGGATGAGATTGCAAGTGTCAATACACCTTCTGCTAACTGTGGTGCTGGAAAAGACTCTTCAGAGTCCCTTGGACAACAAGGAGATCAAACCAGTCAATCCTAAAGAAAATTAACCCTGAATATTCATTGGAAGGACTGTTGATGAAGCTCCAATACTTTGGCTACCTGATGGGAAAAGCCAGCTCATTGGAAAAGACCCTGATGCTGGGAAAGATTGAGGGTAGGAGGAAAAGGAAGTGACAGAGGGTGAGATGATTGGATGGCATCATCACCTCAGTGGACACAGTTCGGGCAAACTCCGGGAGATTGTGAAGGATAGGGTAGCCTGTCATACTGCAGCCCATGGGGTTGCAAAGAGTTGGTCACAGCAGAGCAACACAACAGCAAGCAGGAAGAGTAGGATGAGCACTAGGACTGAATACATGCCCGCACAGGCCTGAACTGAAACTCTCCCTATGTTTCTCCTCTTTCCCTTAGAATGTGATGATACTTCTCTTACCAAGAGTCTGTGCTAATTTGAATATACAAAAGGACAAAAAGAAGCCTATACTGCAATCCTTTGCTCAGGAGTGGATGTGATATTATGCAAGAGGATCTTGAATCTGGAAAGGACAAAAGTTTACTAATTAGGCAGCTAGAATGGGCTTTTTCCTAACGCATTAGGATTTATCTACCTGGAACCTCCAATCCATGGTTACTCTCACCATGATCTTGTCTATGATTTGACTAACCCTTCTTTCAACTATTTTAGTAAATGCTCATGTTCAGTCTGTTTCCCTCTTAACTCTATATGCTTTCATTAGAACTTCTCATGATTCACATACCTCCATAAACTGATGATACCTGTATACATATTTCCATCACTGAACCATTTTTTGAGTTTCAGAGTCCTACATTGATTTCACTGCCTGACATACCTGCTTAAATATTCCACAGGCATTTCAAATATAATATGTACAAAAGCGAATATGTTTAATTCCTTCTAGACCTTTCACTTTCAGCTACATCTCAGTCAACTAACCAATCAAATTCCAAAAGTCAGGAAGAGACTGGCATCCATGGGAGGGAGCTGTGGAAGACGAAAGGTTTCTTCACCCTGGGAGCTCCCTTCGCCAGCTGAGGTGTCCACCAGGACAGAGAGAGGAGCTGGAGGGGAATGAACTCTGCCCTTGAGGGATGCACTCCTGCTGGCTGGCAGGGGGAGGAAGAATGGTGCTGACAACTGCCGTGTGGCAGTACTTCCCAGGCTGGGCAGGGCTGCGGGTGCACACAGCGGCTGGGTGCTGAAACTCAGGCTCCAGCAGGTGGGCCCTGGGAGAAGACTCGTTCCAACTGTGTAGAGACAGCTGGAAGGACCACATTCTAGCTTGTTAGCATGTGCAGGAGGGGCCCTGGGTCCACCATAAGAGCGTGGTTATGGCAGCAGCAGGGCTCTGGCTTCTGCGGGCTTTGTGAGCACACACACATACACGGCGGGGCTGAGGCAAACAGTAGAGCCCATTACAGCATTTGTGCAGCTGGGGCAGGCTGGGAGCAGGTCTAGCAGCAGCAGACTTTGTTGGTATGCATACTGGGTGGCATTACAGAAGCTCACATCCCAGGCAGGCAACCCTTAGGGAGGAGTTCTCAGAGGTTCCTTTCTAGGCAGGAGTGCTCCAGTTCCTCCTACCTCACACTATCGCTTGGAGTCAGATCTGGGGCTGACAGATCCTGGGAAAGCTGTGCCATACGGGCAGCCCAGGTCTCCGGCAGCAGCACAACCACCTCAGTTCCTGAAGCCATCATGCCCTGGTCTCCAAGCCAGTCTAGCACTAGGCCTGGGGCAAACACAAAGGGGAAAGGGGCACAATCTTGGGCTGATTCTCAGCAGAACCCTGGATGCCTGCATGGGTTATGCAAAGGTTACCTGTGACCCCACAGCCCTCACCTGCTCCAGTGTTCATCTCCTGATGTACTCCAAAGCACACACTTAAGGGCCACAGAGCCCTATCAAACCCAACCCTCAAGGCTTCTCCTCCAAAACTGGGGAGTAGACCTTCCCCTTGACAAAATCCATGACAGCCACAGAGCAAAGAGAAGGCCTCACCCAACATCCAGCTTAGGCTCTGGTCACCCCCCCTACCAATCACACTCCCATCAAGGGGATAACCACCAGCACACTCTGAGGAAAGACACAGCAGGCATCTACACCAAAAATAGTCCTCGCACCAAAAATACTAGACTCACACATCTACCCAGGGATGTTCCCACGTAAAAACGGCAATTCAGGACCACAGCAGATAATTGAATTTAAGTAGAGACAGAAATTTCTCTGTTCTACTTAAATTTGCAGAGATAGAGAAATGTAAGTAAAATGAAAAAGCAGAGGAAGGACTCCAAATTAAAAGAGAAATTCCCTGAAAGAACAACCAGCAGAATAGATATCTCCATTCTGCTACAGTCTGAGTTCAAAACAGAAGTAACAAAAATGCTAAAGGAAATAAGAAAGGTTATTGACAGAATTGCAGGTCACTGTAACAAGGAACTGGGATCTATAAAGAGGAACTAGTCGAAATTAGAAAATTCAATTGCTGAGATAAAAACTGATCTGAAGCAATGAACAGCAGACCAAATAATGCAGAAGAATGAATAAGTGATATGAAAGACAGAATAATGGAAATCACTCAATCAGAACAGCAAACAGAAAGACAAATAAAAATATGAAAGCAATATAGCATAAAGAAAATTATAGACCAAAATCTTTAATGAATAAAGATGCAAAAATTCTCAAGAAAATATTAGCAAACTGAATCCAGTAAGATAAACAGGATCATATATGTGTGCATATATATTATACATATGTACATATGTACGTATGTGTACATATATATATACACATATGTATATACAAATATACAGTCTAAATATATTCAGTCTAAAAAAGAATGAAATATTATTATTTGCAGCAATGTGGATGACCCAGATAATATCTTACTAAGTGAGGTAGGTCAGAAAGAGAAAGATAAATATTACATGATGTCACTTATATATGGATTATAAAAAATAACACAAATTAATATATATACAAAATAGAAACAGATTCACAAACACAGAAAACAAATTTACGGTTACCAAAGGGGAAAGCAGGGTGAGTGGGATAAATTGAGGGTATGGGATTAACAGAGACAAATTACTATACATGATATATATAAACAACAAAGATTTACTGTACAACACAGGGAACTATATTCAATACCTTGTAATAATCTATAAAGGAAAATAATCTGAAAATATATATACATAACTGAATCACTTTGCTGCACATTTGAAAGTAACACAGCATTGTAATCAATGACACATCAATAAAAATACATAAAATTGCATGTGTCTCTTCTATTAAGCTACGAAATAAAACATAACAAATATACTTGTAAGTTCTCTGTATACTCTTCTCTGATCATACACACTGTGCCATCCATTCTCCTTTCTCTCCTTGTTACCAATATATTGAATTTCATGTTTATTCCTGTGCCTGTATTTAAATCACAACTAGATTGCATGAGTCCCCAAATCAAAATATATTATTATTGATAACTGATATCAGGCTTCCCAGATGGCACTAGTGGTAAAGGATCCTCCTGCCAATGCAGGAGACACAAGAGACACAAGCTTGACCCCTGGTCAGGATGATCCCCTGGAGAAGTGAATGACACCCACTCCAGTGTTCTTGCCTGTAAAATTCCATGGACAGAGAAGCCTGGCGGGCTACAGTCTATGGGGTTGCAAAGAATTGGACACAACTGAGCTACTGAACACACACAACTGATGTCATACAGTATAAATTTTTTGTAACTTACTTTTTTCCCTTAATATCTTGCTCGTTAGATTTATTCCTGTTGATACTTATAGCTGTAGGTTACTTCGCTATTGTGCAATAAATATATGACATTTTTTTTCTTCTTTTCTCCACTGACAGACTTTTAGGGTTTTTAACTTTTCACTTTTACAAATAATACTATTTAAAACACTCTCATACATGTCTCCTTGGGTTCATCCGTACGAGTTTCTCTGAGCGCATGCCTAGGAGTGGAATTTCTGGGTTCTGGGATTTATGTATCTTCAACTCTACCAAGTATTGTCAAATTTCTCCCCAAAGTTCTCATACCTATTTACATTCGTACTGATAGCTAAGTTCCCATTATTCCACATCCTTACTGGCTTTTATCACTGTCACATTGTTTGCCAATCTGATGGGTAGGAAATGGTGTCTCATTGAGGTTCAATTTTGCATTTTCTTCAGACTGAGCCTTGTTACATGTATCTATTAGCTGTTTGAGTTTCTACTTATGTCTATTTTCTTACTTTTATAATGTAACACATACTTTCTTAAAATTAACAATAAAAGAATAAATGGAAATATAATAATGTTAACTTTCTCCACTGTTATGCCCGCTGCCCGAATCCCCCAGCAGGAAAAGACCTCCATGACAATGCAACACGCAAAGGAAGGGAAATTTATTGCTGACTCGAGTCTGGGCCCCTGCTGCAACCAACGCAGTGGTGCAAAGTCAGAGAGCCCCGAGCCCCAGTTTCCACACACATTTATAAGGTGCTCGATTTCAAACATAAGCAGTGGGTAGTGGGCGCAAGCAGATTGGTTACATGTTTGCAAAGCAATTTAATTGGTACAAACTTTCGCCCGTGCGGGACTTTCCAGGGGACCTTCCCGGAGGTTTACTGGGCGCGTCCTGATTAGCTGGTCTCTGGTGGCCTGTTGAGGGCAGATAATTACCCTACCCTCGGGAGAAACTGAAACTTAGGCCTACTCTTAGTTCAGGGCGCCTGTCATGGTGCTAGTCTTGACGGTCTCACATCTACCACCCTCAGACTTTCTCCCCATCACCCCGAAATCCATAGCCATATCAAAACAGATCAATCCTGTCTTTGGCCTGGCTTTTATTTGAGCCTCTGTGTATGCATTCCTCTCTGCTTGACTGAGCCTCCACAAGCTCTTTCGAAGTATCCTTTCCTGGTCCTTCTGTATTTCAGTTCAGTTCAGTTCAGTTGCTCAGTCGTGTCCGACTTTCTGCGACCCCTTCTGTAGTACTCCCCTACTAATAGGTGAGGCACTTCATATTTGAGTGACTTATTTTTATGATTATTCCATCCCTGCCTTTTCTACTGCCCTGCAACCTGACCTTAACCTCCTGAAGATCAGGGATCAAATACAACCAGTTTTTCCTTTCCCAGAGCTCATCATATTGTTAGATATTAGTTAAATTTAACTTCATGAAAAGTTTACTAAGATCCTGGGGAAAAAAAGTGTGCCAACTCCACAGCTGCTCCTTGGTGGCCCAACAGCAAATCTGCCTAGAGGCTATCTACTGATGCTACTGAAATGGTAATGTTGAGAGGTTAAGCCGTTCAGAGAACTAAGATTGTTCTAGAGTAGTGGTTCTCAGTCTTGGATTCTCATGCAAATCACTTGGGGAGATTTAAACGATACTAAAGCCTGGCTTCTACCTCAGGGATTCACATTTAATTGGTCAAGTATACACCCTTAGAACTGGGAAGGTCAAAAGAGACCCAGGTGATTCTAACGTGACCACAGCTCCTAAAAATGCTATTGTTCTAAGGGCTACTAATAGAATTGGCTAAAGAAGGAGCTATTTTTAGCTTTAATACCAAGAAACCCTATACTGCAGGTGAGGGAAACAGCTTAGAGTGGTTGCAGGTGTGAACCACGGCTTTTCTCCTAACTACTACCATTAGCCGCTGCTATTACAGGAAGGGGCCTTCCCTTGTGGCTCAGCTAGTAAAGAAAGCATCTGCCTGCAATGTGGGGGACCTGGGTTCGATCCCTGGGTTGGAAAGACACCCTGGAGACGGGAACGACTACCCACTCTAGTATTCTGGCCTGGAGAATTCCATGTACTGTATAGTCCATGGGGGTGGCAAAGAGCTGGACAGACTGAGCAACTTTCACTTGCATCGTAGGAAGGGCAAAAGGAAGGTGCTGCCGCCATGTGGTCAGAAGATGCTCTTCATATAGTGCCATCTCTTGAGGCCGCTATAAATACAAGACTAGGGAGATTTCAATGCCCCCAGGTTTGTTTTCCTCCTTTCTGTTCTAGCGAACAACACACAGCAATGAGGGAATACTAGAAATCATATGACTTTTCTGGTGGCAATTTATTATGAAATTCAGAGACTATCTGAAGGATTATTTGAAACAATAAAAAACACTGAATCATAACTCCACCTTCAGCTTTTCAAAGTGGATGAGTTTGAAGAAATTTAACCACAATAAAGTGAAACATGAAATATCCTATCCTGTAATGTCTAGATTATGTTTTATTTACTCATTGACTTTATCTGTTTCTTTACCTAACAGATGGGGCAGGAAAGAGGTGTGTTAAAGGATGAGTAAAGTGGTAGTCATACCATGTTCTGGTTGTATATCGCAGCATAGTAAACTACTCCAAACATTTAATGGCTAAAAACAGCAGTTTAGTACTATCTTTCATGGTTCTGCATGTTGACTGAACTCACCTGGGTGGTTCCCACTGATGTCTCCTGGGTTTCAGTCTGTTGGATGCTGAGCTCAGCTGGAGTCTGAAGGCTGGACTGGGCTGGATATTCAGAGGACTCACGCACATGCTGGCACTGCTGCTGCGGACCCTGTCTGCTCAGAGCTCAGCGAAGACTCAGTGGGGGTTGTTCACAGAAATGCCCATGGACACGTGGCCCATCCGTGTGACTTGGTTTTCACAACGTGGTGGCTGAGTTTTGAGACAGAATGTTCTTGGCGTGAGCATTCCAAAAGGCCAAGAATGGAAGCTGCCAGTACTTTCTAGATCTGGGCTCAGACTTCCCAGAATGTAACTTTTGCCTCATTATACTGGTCAAAGCAGTCAGAGTGTCCACCAAGTTTCCAGAGTATAGAAGACCTTATCTCCTTGATGGTGGAATGTCCAAGTCATATTCGAAGCAAGCAAGTGACCATCTTGGGAAACATAATCTATCACACCACAGCTCTATTTTTAAGTTTTTATTTCCATTAATAATTTGACCAGTGGAATGTCCCGGAGTTATTGAAGAATTCACTATAAATGGTGAAATCCTGTATGTCATTAAGACAGTATGTAAATTGTAATATGATGAGTTCCCTTCATGTTGTTATGAAATCAGAAACAGTAACTTCAGAGTTTTATCTTGAGATTAGTTTTGATAAGTAAAACTCAGACGGATGTTTTGTTTATTTAATGGAATTATTTACAAATTATTTTGCCTTTTCAATAACATTATTAATAAAAGGTATGCTTATTATCAGCCTTTAAATGTTCAGTACAATATTTAGCACATTATGATGGCTGCATTGCTTGTTTTTATGTGGGAAGGGGAAAGTATGGAATGTTTGATGGAAAATTCAATTTACTACAAATATATTATTTTCAAAGATGAAATAGTGACTGTTAACTAGTTCATTCTTATATCTTTAGAATCATATACAGTGAAGTTATGGAATGACCTCAAACATACATTTTTTGGATGAAACTTAATATGCATACACATATATTATTGGAGGTATGTCTTCTTGGTATGTAAGAACAAATTCGTTGGGTTTATTAGACCAATACTTGCTCCATGTAGTCAACTGACTAGTGCTCTGGTATTTTAAAATTGATGGGAAGCTACAAAATTCCCACATAACTTTATGTTGTGATAAGGCTGGAGTATGAAATATATAATTGTTCAATGGGCATTCATACTTGCTACATTTTTTCGGTCAAAAGAAAAAAAAATAATGTAAATAAACTGCATGTTCTCTTTTTCCCACACCATATCTATCTTGTTAATCCCTCTGACAAGCTGAGGACATTTTTGTCAGTATATGAAGAGATGGAAATAGCATCTTTGGCTATAAACGTGTCAAAATGATTGTGGTTTAAAAAATGGCAGTTTATGGGACAAGGGGTTATTCTCTAAAGTAGTATTTAGAATAATCTGGGAATTGGGAGTAGATAGGTCAAGAAGTCTTTTGATGTATTGCAAAAAGATAGTCATTTAAAAAAACAAGTTGATTTGTAAGGTCTAGAAAGTCACTGTGGGAACTGGAGGGCTCAATCATAAAAACAACAAAATGGGAAATACTTTGGCTTTCATATTATCATATTTCATTTCTTCCTCCAGCATAAACACGTTTCAAACTTTAACGAAGCACTTTTGTTATCATACCTTGCATCGGGTACCCCTCCATGGGACACCTTTGGGAATACCTAAAAGTGGGATGCCACATAGGTGCACAAATTCAAAGGTGTCATTGCTCCATCCTGTTTTCGTAAGAGAAGAGACAGAAACAAACTTACTGGTTAACATACGACATCTGAATATCTACTACAAAAATTAATCCTATTAAAATTTTTGATAAAAAATTAATGAACTGGCAGAGATGAACATTCCCTAATTAATTTAAAGTGGGCTAAATTGGTTAGAAGTATTTGCCTTTCTAAATGCCTCAATTTGTGAGAAAATGTCAAGGTGAATTCTGTACCTCTTCCAAGACTGTAGAGAGAGATAGTCCATGATACATGAAGCAAAATTCTGGAATGGAAATGATTTTTTTCTGGCTAAATCTTAGTCACATGCATCAGTAGACAGTTTTTCCCTTTGGGTCTGTAAGAAAAGTATGGGGATTTTGTGTATATGCATCTATAGGGAAAATGGCAAGACTCATTTAAAAAGCAGCTTCATGCATTCATTTGTTCATTCATTTATTCATCTATGTATTTCTGAGCACTTATTAATGGTAAACAGTTTTCTAGTTGATTGAATAAACCACTGAATAAAACAAACATTCCTGCCCTCATGGAGTTTATATCCTAGCAGGAACTGCAGGTAAGTGTTAATAACTCATTCTTTAAAAATGGTAGGTTGGAAAAGAAAAACATGGCTTGTGCAGATTAAGGTAAAGATGTTTGCAGTAAAAACAAACAAGAAAGAAAGCCTCTAACCAAATATTCAGTTGGGTGCTGAAAACTAAAACTGCCTCATTCATCTGACATTCTTCTGCTATTCTACTCCATTTCTCAGTGATGTTTGCTTCTGTAAATTTTATATGGCTTTGTAAATATGAACCATTTTTCCTTGACTCTAGGAGATCACCAACTGTAACAGGCTCCTTTCAAATAATAATATTTTAGCAAAATTATATCAATAAAAAAGACACTACCAATAGTGACCAGACATTACCACTGATTGCAAGACACATTTCAGGGGGAAAATGAGCTTCTTAAGTTTTAATAAATGCTGTATGTGTAACGAGTACCCTCATGGTCTAACTTTATTTTCTGTAGTATAGGGAAGTCCCATCCCCTTGCTTTTGGAGAAACTCCAAACTCTTTCTCCATATTGCATTGTTAAGAACCTCAAGCCATCTTGACCTCCCTGCTGTTAGTAATAATGTATTTAAAGCTTCCTGGCTACTTCCTGCCACAAGTAATGACTTTCCAACTATCTTTATAGGCTGACAGCTGGGACCTATTAACTTCCTCTAGAAAACTTTCTTTAATCTCCTTGGTTTTCTGAGTCTCAGTGCCCCAGCTCTTGCTGTGTTGTAATAAAAGCTATGACAAACCTAGGTAGCATATTAAAAAGCAGAGACATTACTTTGCCAACAAAGGTCCATATAGTCAAAGCTATGGTTTTTCTGGTAGTCATGTTTGGATGTGAGACTTGGACAATAAAGAAAGCTGAGTGCCAAAGAATTGACGCTTTTGAACTGTGGTATTGGAAAAGACTCTTGAGAGTCCCTTGGAGAGCAAGGAGAGTCAAGCAGGTAATCCTAAAGGAGATCAGTCCTGAATATTCATTGGAAGGACTGATGCTGAAGCTGAAACTCCAGTACTTTGGCCACCTGATGTGAAGACCTGACTCATTGGAAAAGACCCTGATGTTGGAAAAAATTGAAGGCAGGAGGAGAAGCGGATGACAGAGGATGAGATAGTTGGATGCTATCACTGATTTGAGGGACATGAGCTTGAGCAAGCTCTGGGAGTTGGTGATGCACAGGGAAGCTTGGCGTGCTGCAGTCCATGGGGTTGCAAAGAGGTGGACATGACTGAGCGACTGAACTGAACTGAACTGAATATTGTTTAAGACCCTTCCTTGACTCAAATTTAACATATCAGGGCCTAGGAGAAGTCCAAACATAGCTTTTAATACATGAATTTTTCAAATTTCCATATACAGGAGATTGTTTATATTTATTAAAAACAGATGGAATCAGGTTATATATTCTGTTCAGATGCACACACATGTGTATATGTATATGTGTGTATGTGTGAATTTTTGTATATTTTGTGTAATTAAATATTATAGGCAACTACATTATTCATTTTACTGGATTGTATAGTGTTCTACTATATGAATACATAAAACACTAATTAATAAATATGTCTGTTGCTTCCATTTGTTGTTATTACAATATTGCTACAATGAATATCTTTTATACACATTTTTGTAAAGATGTATATGTGTGTGTTCTTTGAACACTGATGTGAGTATTGGGCTTCCCAGATGGCTCTAGTGTAGAGAACTTGACTGCCAATGCAGGAGACATAAGAAACACAGTTTCGATCCCTGGGTTGAGAAGATTCCCTGGAGGAAGGCACAGCGACTCACTCTAGTATTCTTGCCCAGAGAATCCGATGGACAGAAGAGCCTGACAGGCTACAGTCCATGGGGTCATAAAGAGTCAGACACGACTGAGGCAAGTTAGCAAGCACACACATGTGAGTATTAGTGTTAAATAAATAAATGAATGTATTTGTTAAATAAATTTCTAGAGGAAGATCTTGTGAATTAATTAATATTGGTTTTTGAAATTTTGATGTGAAGTGAAAGTCGACTCAGTCATGTCCAACTCTTTGGGATCCTATGGACTATACAGTAGTAGCCGTTTCCTTCTCCAGGGGATCTTCCCAACCCAGGAATTGAACCCAGGTCTCCTGCATTGCAGGCAGATTCTTTACCAACTGAGCTATCAGGGAAGCCCAGTGATGAAAGTGAAAGTGAAAGTCACTCAGTCGTGTCCAACTCTTTGCGACCCCATGGACTGTACAGTCCATGGAGTTCTCCAGGCCAGAATACTGGAGGGGGTAGCTTTTTCCCTTCTCCAGCAGATCTTCCCAACCCAGGAATTGAACCAGGGTCTCCGGCATTGCAGGTGGCTTCTTCACCAACTGAACTATCATGGAAGCCCCAATTTACTGATTTTTGCTATATGGCCTGGATTTCCAGCTTCAAGATAACAAGTTTCCCTGCACATTTAGAGTTGTGTAAAGACCCTCCTAGTGTACAGACACTCTAACATGTACTGAGCAAAGATATCAGTGGAGAGTGCTCTGTGAATGTGGATGGCCAAGCCTGTTTTACTCTGATTAGGTAAACATGAAACGTACTGTCAGATGACTTCGCAGCAAGAAGCGGCAAGCAGCCTGATTCATGTGACATGAAGCTGTGCAATTGTGTGCGACTGTTTGCCATCCCATGGACTGTAGCTTCCAGGCCTGAGTACTGGGGTGGGTTGCCATTTCCTTCTCCAGCAGATCTTCCTGACCCAGAGATTGAACCCAGGTCTCCTGCATTGCAGGCAGATGCTTTACCCTCTGAGCCACCGGGAAGAAATTTTGACATTTTGGGCTAAATCGTCTCCCATATAACCTTGATAGAAATTCTAAAGTCCTAGGATAGAAATCATAGAGGAAACAAAGCCTCCTGCTTTGAGATATTTGTCATGGACACTGTATAACATGAAGAAAATATTTAAATGTGCTTTTATTGGAGTAGTAGTATATTGATAAAAAATCATAGTGAGTAGAATAATTTTGGCTTAGTGGCTTGGGACATCAAAAAATTTTATTGGAATAGTTTCCTATATGTCTATGTCTTAAGACAAAAGAGATGTTACTGTCATTGGAAGTATTTGATAGATGCTGATAAAATCTAAATGGTGATTTGAGGCATGCCCATAACAATCATGAATAAAGATTTAGAAGCCATGTTTTAGCCTTATTCCCACTTATTGAACCTATTTTTATTGCATTTTCTGTGACTGTATGTACTTATACAAAACTTATTATTAATTCAGTTTTTTTTCCTATTTTCAAGTAACTCTTTAAACATACAGATAATGGCAGAAAATCAGCTTGACACAGATCTCTTTGCTTTTGCAGTGCAGCAGACTCATCAAGCTGACTGCTGAATTATCTCATGATAAGATAATTTTCCTTCAAGTCTTAATACCACGGAGGTCACGTGCTCTGATGATATTCATGAGGGAACTGTCACTTTCAGGCTCCTAATATCAGTCACTCTCCTATCTATATTTGGTTTATGGATTCAGGAAAGTGTGATAGCAGTTATTAGCTGCTCTCAGAAAATCCTCTTGCAAGATAGATTTATTTCCTGATTAATGATGGAAATGATCCAGTATTAATTTCAGTCTTTGATATCAACAATTTTATGTTAACATCATTCTTCCTATGTTCACCTTTCAAATTACTATGATCATTCTAATGATTAAAAAGCTATTATTCGATTTAGATTCACTCTGTAATTATCAATCGTAGTATTTCTGACATTTCTTACTAAATTTGGGTTCATGAGGTTGTACTCCAACCAACAAAAGCTTTTTCTCTAGAAGCTTTTTTTTTTAAATATGCATATTCAGTTAAATTTAAAGCATAGAAAAACAGGGAAGTAGTATTAGTCATACATTCTATCCTGAGTATGATTTTTTGATAGTTCGGTGAATTTTTTTAATTGATTTTTATTCTTGAAATTAGGATACCTTCTGCAATCTTTTATTTGTAGTGATAGTTTTCTCAACATTTATCTTATAGGAACACCAAATTGCTTTTCCCATTATTGTATTTTTAAAGCTGTATTCTTAGACTGTTCGACCTTTATATTCTGTATTATTCACTATGATTATTGAGAGTTAGAGCTTTTAATTGCAGCATAAGAAAACTACTCTCAACACCCCAAAGAATATAATAATTACCTTAGTACTTCCCCCTTTGGGGCATATTCTTATGAATTATATCAGTGAAGGCCACAAACAATTTAAAACCTAGAAAGTATTATACAAAACTTTTATATTCCCTTTTGTTTAGTGAATTCTGTAAGTGTGAATGACAAATTTTTGTGAATTTTTTTCAAGTATATACATATCTTCACCCACTGGATTTCATGCAGTTTACATCTCTTGCCAGCGTTTTTTTTTTTTTTTTTGAATACCACAGTATCTTCTCTAATAAAATATCTCTTCTTTATTCATTATTTTGTTAGGGTGGATTCAAATTAAATATAAGTGCCTCTTTTATTCCAAAAATCTGAAGACTGCAAATAGTAAGATGACTTCTTATTGCTATCCATTGGTTATTTGCACTTACCAGCATTTTAATGGGCTTCCCTGATAGCTCAGTTGGTAAAGAATCCACCAGCAATGCATGAGAGTCCGGTTCAATTCCTGGGTCAGGAAGATCTGCTAGAGAAGGGATAGGCTACACACTATAGTATTCTTGGGCTTTTAATATTGAGTTATTTCTTTTGACTTTTCATATTCTGCTTTTAATGCATGAAGCATATCATCTACAGTGAATCTTCACTATGGAAACATCTGGGTAAACTTTAATAGTTACTCTTCTTTACATACTTGACAATCATTGAATCGAGATCTTGAAGGTTAATCGAGTTCCTTTGACACCAGTCTGAGTCCTGTGATTAGATGTTCTTAAAGAAGCAAGAAATGAGATGAGGAATTGCAATGGTGTTGAAATTTAGAAGCATAAAATATATTTTGGAAAGTTTGTTCCTAATGTTATTCTGCACAGCAACAAATGAGTGTGACATTAACAGTTATTCTTCATTTTACTCAATGGGATCAGAATCATTGGTTGGTAACCCCTGAAATTGTCTCTGAATGTTATTACCATGAGAAATCATTTTTTAAGATGGAAACTTGTCTTCAGGATAGATCAAAATTTTATTTAAAAAAAACTGTTATATTAAAGAGGAATTTCCATTCAAGAGACATAAAGCCCCAACTTACATTCTGCCTTATTTGGATATACTTTTAATTTCTATATAGATTTAGAAAGAAAGTGAAAATAATAATTTAGATCACACTATCTAGTATTACTTAGGAGAAACACTTATTTAGTAAAGACACAATTTAATAGTCAGAGTTTTCTTTAGAATTGATTGATTTCTAAAGTTCAGATCCAGAAGACATTATCCATCCTCTTACATTATACTCAGTTTATTGACTGAAAAGAATGGAATTGGAAATGATTGCAAAAGGTTCATAAACTTTAATAGATAACAAGCTACTTAGTGTTAGAGGCAACTCTGGGAATCAGTTTCCAGGTTCTCAGTCAAGTATTATATTGCAAAATGCTACTTTGACTCCTTCTAACCCATCCCTCTCAAAAATCATCTAAGCTTATTTAACACAGTCCCCAGAATATCACTTTAATTGTGTTTTTTAGCCATTATCATCTGTTAGAAAATAAATTAACATTAAATTCCTCATGATGCAAACTATGCTCTGTTTGTTCTTTTTAAAAAGCTTTAGAAATACTGACAAGTAGCATAAACATGGAAAAGTGAAAGTGTTAGTCATTCAGTCATGTCTGACTCTGCAACCCCGTAAACTATAGCCCACCAGGCTATTCATGGGATTCTCCAGGCAAGAATACTGGAATGGGTAGCCATTCCCTTCTCCAGGGGATCTTCCTGACCCAGGGATCGAACCTGGGTGCATTGCAGGCAGATTCTTTACTATCTCAGCCACTAGGAAAGCCCAAGCATAAACATAAATATCTTCTTTTCTTCCTTTAATCTAAGTGATATTCTAGTTTATGATACTAAATTTGCTTCACATTGCTTTTACTTTGTAAGATCTTGAAATCAATACAGAAATGTTATTTAATGATTTTCAGTGTAATTTATGTCACTCTTTACTTTTTCTGCCTTTGTAAAATATATGTAATATAGGTCATAACAGCCCTGTCTATAATTCTTAATAGCAACAAATGATATGTTATATATAATGTTTTATTTAATCTCTATTCTCTGGTCGACAGATTTTCTTTTTAATTCTGCCATCTTCTATTGACAGCAATATGTAGTAGATTTTTATCCATTTCAAAGAAATCATTTCTTCCCACCAAAATTTTCACTTTCTCCTGGCTTCATGCTTTTTTAAGAATGATATTCTACCTAGAAAGCATTCCATCTACTTCATATATTCCTGGTACAAAACAGTAGGTTAGTAAATTGTTTTTGAGAGAAATAAGAAAAAGAGGAAGGGGCTGAGCATTTATTTAGTGTTACTGTATCAGACACTACCATGTTTTATTACCACCTTGTTACCAACTAGGCAGATTCCCAGGTAAAATAATTTGTACATGACAACAATTAAGCAGCAGCAGATCCATGATTTTTAGTTCAGTCTTTCTGACTCTAAAGCTACTTTCTACTTCATCCATGTCTTTGTAGAAGTGTATAATCTACAAATCTTTTGCAGTGATTTCTTAATATTAAAATAAGTAAAAGAGATAGATATGGTAGTACTTATGAATGGTGATTCTATTTCTGCACCAAATCTTGCATATAACATATTTTTATCATACCTCCCACTATTTTTCTATTTCAGGCATTTGTTACATCCCATTTAGATTTCCATAATAACTGCTTAATTATTTTCCTTTCTCTCTGGTTCCCTTCTACACCTAAGCAAAGTTCCCAAAGCATATCTTTTATCTTGTCATTCTTCTGCTTTAAAGCATTTCAAGGTTTCTAATTACCTACAAGACAAACTTCAGTTTATGTTCTTGATCCACATGGTCTCACTGTGCTTATTCACACACCTCCACAGAACTATTTACATCTTTTGGTCATAATCATCACTTTTCCAAATTCATACTTAGATTTTTTCTTCTCACTCCACCTGGGATAACCCCTTGTTTTGCCATCATTTATGGAAATGTTTTTCAATTGAAAGTAAAATGCTGCTTATTCAATAAATACTGCTCAGGACCCCACCTGAAAGTGGTCTTTCTTGCGTCTGTTTCCACAGCACTTTGTAGCTCTGTGATAACTGAAGTTATTAAAGATGCTTAGACTCTACAAGGAAAAGAATTTGACGTGACAACTTTTTTCATATATTTGAAGGGCCCTTAGCTGGAAGAAGGGTAGGCTCACTCATGGTGGTCCTAAAAGGCAGAACAAGGACCAGTGTGAATATATTATGATGGAATAAGTTGCAGCAACTTTAGTATCTGCTTCAAGAAATATTGAATTCTTTCTTCAAAGAAAGTATTTCAGTAAAATCTGGATGTTCCCTGATTGTGGATATTACAGGATTAATCACCATTATTTATCTTATAGGCGTTTACATTCATGATATTTTCCTTACAAGACCTGAGCTCTTTGAGAATAAGGACTTTTGTTTATAGCTGTGTCTCTCATCATGTTTATTGGTTTGGCTTTGTTACATCAAGAAAATATAGACATATGCCTTTAGTACCACATGGTATAAATATAAAATCATTTTTATTAGGAGAAAAACCTTAAAGGAAAGAAATAGCAAAGTGTACCATCATCTCGATTCTCATAGTCCCAAATAGAAGTGGGCTTAGATTCCCTTGGGTCCAGGCCCCATGCAAAGTGCTCAGCTGAAGGGGTGTCAGGGGTAGGATACGTCGTGTGTGTGTGTGTGTGTGTGTGTGTGTGTGTTGTATGTGTGTGTGCGTGTGTGCACACTCAGTCATGTCTGACTCTTTGCAACCCCATGGATTGTAGTCCACCAGGCTTCTCTGTTCATGGGATATCCCAGACAAGAATACTGGAGCAGTTGCCATTTCCTACTCCAGGGGATCTTCCCAACCCAGGGGTTGAAACTGCATCTCTTGCATCTCCTGAATTAGCAGGTGGATTCCTTAGCACTGCACCATCTCAAAAGCCCATAGGATGCATCTAGCCGAGCACTGTTATCCTCATGGAGGAACTGGCCTTGTTAGAAAGGAGGAGTTTCTGGATCTCAGACTCTAATATTAATCTATTCTTCTCTTGAGCTAAGACTTACTAAGCTAATTTCTCACTAAATTATCCAGATTGAGGAAATGAGTCACCCAGATCTGTTTCTTCTTATGTTTGCAATACCTTTGCATGAAAGCAAGTAGTCTTTAAAAGCAGTACTAAAAGAAAAAGAAGGTAAATAGACCTCTATCATGTTATATAGTATTTAGCACAGGAAAAGAGAGTATAAAATGGAAATAAATCTTTGGACTTTTGTATCCGGTTAGAAGTTAATAATTAATGTGTCCAGTAAGGAAGTGTGTCAATTCATCAATTGTAAGAAGCAGAAACCAGCAACTCTGGCTGACTGTGGGAGAGGTGAAGTACTGCAAGAAGGGCACTGAAGGAGGAGCTGAATGACTGGGGGCCTGGGCTTGTGATGTATAGAAACCAAGACAGGAGCAGAAGAATAGAAACAGGAGAGCTAGGAAAGCTCTGAGGGCAAGAACTGGTTGATACTGATAATGCTACCACAGGGATGGAACTTGAAAACATGCCGCTAAGTGAACGAATCCATGCACAAAAAACCACACATTATATAATTTAATTTATATGAAATACCCATCATACTTAAATCCACAAAGGCATAAAGCAGATCAGTGGTTGCCTGGGCTAAGGAGAAGGGAGAATGGACTATTAAGTGAGTGCTTAATAGGCTTAGGGTTTCCTTTTAGTATGAAGAATGTCTTGGAACAAGATTAAAGGTGACAGTTGTACAACATTGTGAATGTGCTAAATGCCAGTGAGTTGTACACTTGAAAACACTTAATGATTAATTTTAGGTTGACCTTATAAAATTTTACCTCAGTTAACAGAAAGGAACAGACTGGTTGGACTACTCTGGGAGAAATGGAATTCCAATTGTTTCTTCTATTTTTGCTTCACTTATCCCAAATTACAACTTTTCATTTTGGCCAAATTTAGGCCATATGCCATCCTTCTTATTGAATATAGGTAATGCAAGAAAGTATCCTCCTCTAAAGCTTCTTAGCCAGAGTCATACCCCAAAATTTCATGGACCTGCAAGAATACAGAGACAATGGGGAAGATGTCATTTCCCCCAAGTAATAACATGCTGTTAGGAAGTGATGGTGGGTATGGGTCATACACAAACATGCGTAAAATATTCTTATTATTGGCAAAAAAATCAGTAATCAGGGATAAAATAATTTTTGTAAGGAAAACTGGTAAAGATGTTTTTAAAAAGGAAACAAGTGTCTTTACACATATTACTACTTTAAGAATTTAGCCTTTTCTTAAAATATATATGTAGCTACTTTGTATGCAAACAATTCCTTGGAATACAAAAATAGCTAAGGTCGCACAGTCATAAAGAATCCGCCTGCCAATGTAGGAGGTGCAAGAGATGCCGGTTCGACCTCTGGGTCGGAAAGATCCCCTGGAATAGGAAATGGCAACCCACTCCAGCATTCTTGCCTGAAAAATTCCAAGGACTGAGAAACCTGGAAAGCTACAGTTGATGGGGTGGCAAAGAGTTAGACATGATTGAGTGATTGAGCATGTATGCATGCATTTCCTTTGAATAGTTCCTAGAATGCACACTTGCAGAATTCAGAGGATAAATAGAGCTGACAAACAGCCCCTTTGATGTCCACTGGAATGTAATACATATTTTTCAAACATTGTGGGAAAAGAGAAATCACAATTAGTTCTCCTCTTTTCATTAATTATAGTTCTCATTCTCAGGAATCATTGTGGGGTTAAATTTGGTTAAAATTTAGTAATTTAGATGAATCTCCTTGAGGTGTTTCAATAGGTCTGAGGTAGGGTTACTGAGGGAAAATACAGAGATAAACAGACACTTGATTTTTAGAATCCAAAGAGTATAAAGAATTCAGCTGCAGTCCCTGTCTGTTTCTACTCTTGTATCCAATCTGAGCAGTGTGCAATGATGCTTGCTCTCTGTGGTGACTGAGAAAGTTGCATCAGATGAAGCCCTTAAATGTATACAAAACTGAGCATAATCAGACCAACATAACTGTTACATATATCAAGAAAAAAAGCTTGATTAGTCAAGTGTCTTCTTTGTGACAGTATTTATTGCAAAATAGAAATTTACCTGAAACACAGACAACTGGTATTGTACCCTTTATACTATAATAATATATCAGACAAGTGTTCATCCAAATAGGGACTTTACAATACAATTCTATCTGGCACACAGGTTGGAAAATGCAGACTTGGATATAGTTACAACAAGAGCAGAAAGACCACTGGATGTGAATTCCAAAGACCTGGGTTTGAGAGCTGAATGCTACTATCTTTGCAAACTAGGGCAGGTCACCTGAATTCTCTGTAACTTAGACTCCTGCCTCACAGTGATGTTGTACAGAATATTATATGTGTCATTTGCTATGATATACTTTCTGTTTTGTTTTGTTTTTTTTTATGTAATGTTCCTCAAGATGCAACTCTATTTTCTCAAAACACTGCTCATGATTTTAACATTGTTCGAGGCAAAATGAGGAAATACAGAAGTCAGTCAGTGCTACAAGTTATCCGTTCTAAGAACAACTTTATTTTGGGTGCAAAGTACTGTCCTTCCACTGGCAAAATCACACATTTGCTTCTGTTGTGGGGGAGATTAATTCAAGAACTAGTCTCTTTTGACTGTGGCTGCTCCTTATTGCCGACCTTCATCTCTTACTATCTCCTAAACTTAACGCTTCACTCACAATAAGGTTATTTAACACTGGTTCTTAGTTCTAGCCTACTTATCTTCAGTAACACAATTCCTGACAATAAAAGGAAAAAGAAAGCTAGCATGAAATCTGGTAGGTAGCAAGGTACAACACTAGGTCAATGGGTTTGGAACTTGTAATATTAAATATCAGATGGACAGGGGTTGACCTTCACTTGTTCTATGTCAGTTGGGGAAATGAGTTGGGGATTGATGGGTGAGTGGTAGAGGGATGGGGAGAATAGTAAAGGAGAAGAGAGAGACTGGGGCAAACTTGAGGAAGGGGAGGATAAACAGAAGTGGTATCCAAGCATAACTGGATATACTTAGATTCTATTTTAAATTATGTCAAATAACACTTTTACCCCTGTAGCTACTGGAAACTGACATTCAACTAGAGAATGACAAGCAAGAAATAGCCAGGTGACATGGAACCCCTTAAGAATAAAGCCATCATTATTTCTCTTGCAGTTTGTACTTGCAAGTTTTGCATCTTCCTTTACTAAACTTTTACAATATTACTGTGATAAAGATGGACAAAAACTAACTATTCATTCTCCACTGTGGACTAAACAAAAGGAAATTTGCTTAAACTGTAGTCAAGTAAAAACATCTTGGCTAAAAAGTCCATATTTGTGCTAAAATATATTTCTTAAATTAATTTCCCATTTTAGTAAACAGTTATTGAATTTACCAGGCTTCTCTGGTTGTAGAGAATCTGGCTGCAATGTAGGAGACCCAAGTTCAATCCCTGGGTCAGGAAGATATTCTGGAGAAGGGAAAGGCTACCCACTCCAGTGTTCTTGCCTGTAAAATCCCACAAACAGAGGAGCCTGTTGGGCTATAGTACATGGGTTCGCAAAAGTCCTGCATAACTGAGAGACTAACACTTTCACTTTTCATTGAATTTAGTAATTTTTACTTTTTGCAACACATCAGTTTTAAGCCAGGATGATTACACTGGAAGACCCAAGGTTGAACATAGACATAGGAGGCAATGGTAGCTTTCTACACTGTATGATTAACAATCACTCGCCCTTAACTTTTTTCCCCAAAGACTATCACATTTCCTGAAATTTTCACATTATTGACTTTTGGGGATGAGCCACTGAGGACTCTACAGTGGGAAATTGTGTCTGGAATACACTGCAGTTAATTCTAGTCATCTGCACTTAGACATTATTTTTTAAAGAACAATTCTCAATCACCTAGAAAAATTCCAAGAGATTGAAACACAGCTGTAGGGAAGTGAATCCAGAATCACTTGTCACAAAAGTCACAGAATTCCCTAGTGGTGGCTTGTGTGCATGAAAATCCCTAGAGAAGGTAGTCAGCCATTTGCAAGTACAAAGAACATGTCCAGCAATTAAATTATTTACTCAGCAAATATGTACTGAGCCCATATAATAATGCAGAAGACATTGTCCTTGGTGCTGGGGCTAGGGTAGTTAATAAAATGGATAAAAATCTTTGTCCTCATGGACTTTGAATTCTAATAAGAAAGGCAATCAAAAATAGTAAATGAAACAAATACACAGAGTGTTAATTACTGACATGGGTTAAGGTGAAAAGGAAAGCCAAGAAAGGGGCCAAGAAGTCTGCATGTGTGTGTGCACATCGCTTGTGTGCACACTTCCCAGAAAGGAACTTAAAATTTTAGAGAAAGTTGTTTTATGGTGAAGGTTAAAGGAAGCCAAGGAATGAACCATCAGATATCTGGGGGGAAGATGCTTCAAGTAGAGGAAATAGCAAAAGGCACTGGATAATCTCATAAGTATAAAAAGAAAGGGATTCCAGAAGGAATGATGAAGCGCTGTAATCCCTTCCTTAATAATTTGGTTTAATGTCAGTCTTCCCTTGAACCTTCTCTTCACCCGGGCGCACATCACCTGATGAGTCAAGTGATGATGGCCTTGACTCATCACTCCCTTTGCCAGTGGGGCCATTGGTTCTTTGTGAAAAGCACTACTATCTATGGGCACTCTTCTATAAATTTCATCTCTTTTCAACCCACATTCTCATCTCCCTCTGTTCATCACTTGACTATTGATTTCTCCATCTCTGGAACTTGATTCCTCTGTCAAATTTTGTGACTGTTATCAACTTCACAATGTCTAGGTTTTTAAATTTTCTGTCACAATCTTTCTTTGCCAGCTTTTGATCATCCATCACCCTTGCCTTAGATTAGGTCCTTAACTATGATCTACGTATGACAACACACTTTCCTGACTAAATCCTACTACCATCATCTCTCAACAGCGATCCTATCACCTCTTCCCATGTACCACCACTGTGGGCTTTGGACACACAGCCAGTGGCTGCCTGACTGTGGAGTGGACAGGCTCAGGGCACTGGAATTGCTTCTTGTTGTCATTTGCTGCTCCTCTGACACTTGGCCCTCCAGAGGCTGACCATTGTGCAGTTCTAGTGCAAATACCACTACCAGCTGCCACAGAACTCTGCCCAGCTTCTTAAAATGAAGGAAATCCCATTTCCTTCCAGGAGGTTTACAACTTTTTAGTCTCAGCTTTGTCAGCACTTCCAGTATGCCAGCTGATATTGGGAATGCTGAGTTAGGCTGGTTCTAAAATATGATGGGCTTCCCTGGTGGCTCAATGGTAAAGAATCCACCTGCAAGGCAGAAGATGTGGGTTTGATCCCTGGGTTAGAAAGATCCCCTGGAAGAGGGCATGGCAACCCACTCCAGTTGCCTGGAGAATCTCACGGACTGAGGAGCCTGGAGGGCTATAGTCCATAGGGTCACAAAGAGTTAGACATGACTGGGGTGAGAGTTAGACATGAAGTGACTGAGCATGCACATACACTAGAATATGATACCTATCTGGGTACCATCCCCCAAAGGAAGGTAATATTTCCTTTTGAAAATTTTAAATAATTTCTCCTTAGGTAATGAGCTGTTTGTCTGCTATGTTAAGGGAAGCTACCCACAGGTACTCCATGGTGACTTGTCCTCTAAGGGAGGATCTAGATAGGAGGAATTGTTCAAGGATACAAAAGTCACTCTTTGGCAAGAAAGAATTAGTTGAATAAAACACTCTTCAGCTAAGAAAATATGAGAAACATCCTCCTAACCAAACCCCTCTCCCAACATATCGATTTCATCTCTCCTGTATTGAGCCTCACAGTAGTTTAAAAAATTGCCCTAAGTTTTTAAGGACTATAACAATGTAGTTGAGAAAACTAAGATCAACTTACCTTAAGAGGAGGAATGCTTTCTTTAGAGTCTCTTCACCCAGAGTTCTCAATTATTTGTTGAGGCTACTGCTGCAGAGAGTAAAAAAGAGAAGATAATAACTTAATAAGTTCCAGATTTGTAAAATGTATAAAAGGCCATTTAAGTTGAGACATCCAAATAAATAATAAAGATAAATAAGGCATAGGTGGGCTTTATGACCTGAAAAGGGGACTAGGATATCATCAAAATAGTGATGAGAGGGAAAAAAAGAAGAGTAGACTGCTATCCTAAAGGAAGTTGATGCTGCTGTTGTTCAGCCGCCGAGTCGTGTCCAACTCTTTGTGACCCCAAGAACTGCAGCATGCCTGGCATCCCGGTCCCTCACCATCCCCAGAAGTTTGCCCTAGTTCATGTTCATTGCATCAGTGATGCCATCTAGCCATCTCATCCTCTGATGCCCTCTTCTCCTTCGCCCTCAATCTTTCCCAGCATCAGGGAATTTTCCAATGAGTCGTCTGTTTGCATCAGATGACCAAAATACTGAAGCTTCAGCTTCAGCATCAGTCCTTCCAGTGAATATTCAGGGTTGATCTCCCTTAAGATTGACTGGTTTGATCTCCTTGCTGTCCAAGGGACTTTCCGGAGTCTTCTCCAGCACTACAGTTTGAAGTCATCAATTCTTTGGCATTCTGCCTTCTTTATGGTCCAGTTCTCACAACCGCATGGGACCATTGGGAAAACTACAGCCTTGACTATGTGGACCTCTGTCGACAGAGTAATGTCTCTGCTTATCAACACACTGTCTAGGTTTGTCACTGCTTTCCTGCCAAGAAGCAATCATCTTCTGACTTCACGGCTACAGTCACCATTCCCAGTGATTTTGGAGCCCAAGAAGAACAAATCTGTCACTGCTTCCACATTTGCCCCTTCTATCTGCCATGCAGCAATAGGGCCAGATGCCATGATCTTAAGTTTTTTCCTTTTTTAAAAATATATAGTCTTAAGCTGACCCTTTCACTCTCCTTCACTCTCATCAAGAGGCTCTATAGTTCCTCTTCACTTTCTGCCATTAGAGTGGTATCCGCCACATATCTGAGGTTGTTGATGTTTCTCCCACTTATCTTGATTCTGGCCTATCTCGACCCTTCATGGATCACTGCCTTGTCATGGCGAAGGGGCTTGTGTAACTCAATGAAGCTATGAGCCATGCCATGCCATATAGAGCCACCCAAGACAGATTTGTCATAGCAGAGAGTTCTGACAAAACATGATCCACTGGAGGAGGCAAACCATCCCAGTAAACTTGCTGTGAGAAGCTCATGAACTATATAAAGGAAGTTAGGTCTCATTAAAGATTATGCTGCTTGAGATTTCATTCAGGTCAGTTCAGTTCAGCCACTCAGTCGTGTCTGACTCTTTGCAGCTCCATGGACAGCAGCACACCAGGCCTCCCTGTCCATTACCAACTCCCGGAGTTTACTCAAACTCATGTCCATTGATTCGGTGATGCCATCCAACCATCTCATCCTCTGTTGTCCCCTTCTACTCCTGCCTTCTACCTTTCCAAGCATCAGAGTCTTTTCAAATGAGTCAGTTCTTTGCATCAGGTGGCCAAAGTACTGGAGTTTCAGCTTCAGCATCAGTCCTTCCAATGAACACCCAGGACTGATCTCCTTTAGGATGGACTGGTTGGATCTCTTCCAGTCCAAGGGACTCTCAAGAGTCTTCTCCAACACCACAGTTCAAAAGCATCTTCAGTGCTCATCTTTCTTTATAGTCCAACTCTCACATCCATGCATGACCACTGGAAAAACCACAGCCTTGACTAGACGGACCTTTGTTGGCAAAGTATTATCCTTGCTTTTTAACATGCTGTCTAGGTTGGTCATAATTTTTCTTCCAAGGAGTAAGCGTCTTTTAATTTCATGGCTGCAGTCACCATATGCAGTGATTTTGGAGCCCCCCAAAAATAAAGTCTCTCACTGTTTCCCCATCTATTTGCCATGAAGTGATGGGACCCAATGCCATGATCTTATTTTTCTTAATACTGAATTTAAACCAACCTTAACTCTCCTCTTTCACTTTCATCAAGAGGCTCATTAGTTCTTTGCTTTCTGACATAAGGGTGGTGTCATCTGCATATCTGAGGTTATTGATATTTCTCCCGCAATCTTGATTTCACCCTGTGCTTCATCCAGCCCAGAATTTCTCATGATATACCCTGCATATAAGTTAAATAAGTAGGGTGACAATATATAGCCTTGACATACTCCCTTTCCTATTTGGAACCAGTCTGTTTTTCCATGTCCAATTCTAACTGTTGCTTCCTGACCGGAATACAGAATTCTCAAGAGGCAGGTCAGGTGGTCTGATATTCCCATCACTTTAAGAATTTTCTAAGTTTGCTGTGGTCCACACAGTCAAAGGCTTTGGCATAGTCAACAAAGCAGAAGTAGATGTTTTTCTGGAACTCTCTTGCTTTTTCAATGATCCAGCGGATGTTGGCAATTTGATCTCTGGTTCCTCTGCTTTTTCTAAATCCAGCTTGAACATCTGGAAGTTCATGGTTCACGTATTGCTGAAGCCTGGCTTGGAGAATTTTGAGCATTACTTTACTAGCGTGTGAGATGAGTGCAATTGTGTGGTAGTTTGAGCATTCTTTGGGATTGCCTTTCTTTGGGATTGGAATGAAAACTAATCTTTTCAAGTCCTATGGCCACTGGTGAGTTTTCCAAATTTGCTGGCATATTGAGTGCAGCACTTTCACAGCATCATCTTTTAGGATTTGAAATAGCTCAACTGGAATTCCATCACCTCCATGAGCTTTGTTCGTAGTGATGCTTCCTAAGGCCCACTTGACTTCCCATTCCAGGATGTCTGGCTCCAGGTTGCTGATCACACCATTGTGATTATCTGGGTCATGATGATCTTTTTTGTATAGTTCTTCTGTATATTCTTGCCATTTCTTCTTAATATCTTCTGCTTCTGTTAGTTCCATACCATTTCTGTCCTTTATTGTACCCATCTTTGCATGAAATATTCCCTTGGTAAAAAACAAAACAAAACAAAAAAAAAACAAAGAAATATTCCCTTGGTATCTCTAATTTTCTTGAAGAGATCTCTAGACTTTCCCATTCTATTGTTTTCTACTACTTCTTTGCACTGACCACTTATCTCTCCTTGCTATTCTTTGGAACTCTACATTCAAATGGGTATGTCTTTCCTTTTCTCCTTTGTCTTTTGCTCCTCTTCTATTCATAATTATTTGTAAGGCCTTCTCAGACAACCATCTTGCCTTTTTGCATTTCTTCTTCTTGGGGATAGTCTTAATCACTGCCTCCTGTACAATGTCATGAACCTCTATCCATAGTTCTTCAGGCACTCTATCAGATCAAATCTGATAGGTTTCAATAAGTAATGATTATAATAAGTAATAATTATTCAATAAGTAATGATTCAATAAGTAATGATTTGAGAGGTTTCAATAAGTAATGATAAAATCTGTTGTTTATTTTCTATCAATGGAGCTATCTCATTTTAATTTCTTAAAAACCTTATGGGGTGGATATTATAATCACTGTGTTTTTTTTTACAGATGACACTCAGACCATGTAGGTTACTTTCCAAGATCATACCTAAGAATCTGGACTTCAGAGCTACACTGAAAAAGACTAAAGACTTGATGGCTTCTGAGATTTTATATATTGCTACATATGGTGAATCACTTTGACTTTATGCTTTTGTGTAGGTATGTACATATATATAGATGGATAGGTGTTTGATTCTGCCTCTGATCCTTAAACTAATCTTGTCTCTAATCAGAGGAAATGTATAAGATCCTGGACTCATAACCCAGAGCCTTAACCTTGTCTTCTATCTTTGACTCATTCAGGTCTTATACATAATATTAAGGACTGAATTCTCATCTTGTGATCCTCATCCAGGCCTTCTTGTCCCTTTTTATTTCCATACTGGTTATGTGGGCAGTGTTCCAGGTCTGCCTTTTGCATACTCTTCTGCTATGAAATTAAAGTACTCAAGTGTATGAACTCGAATCTTTAATGTGTGAATCTTCCAAGTATTCAAGTTTACACAAAGCTCAGTTTGATGAAGTCCTCTAGCATGTGAGAAAACAAATCTAAGAAACTTTTCTGATTGTAACATACCAGCTTTGGTGATTGATTGCATCAGCAGGGAGAAAGTGTTATCTGCATTGTTACTCTCACTTTCTCTCTAGCTAGGTAGATGGGATATTAAACATGAGCTTGCCCCACATTTCTGGCCTGAATTGTTGGATGAATGTTGATACCTCCATTTGAGATACAGAAGGAATTAATAATAGAAGAAGGGGCCAAGAAAAGGATTAAGAATGAAGCCAGTCTGCTGACTAGCTGGCTGGTGGTGCCATCAACTAAAATAGAAAATCCAAGAGAGAAGAATGGGGGACTATAGTAAATTATGAATGGAATTTTGAACATAATAAGTTTAATATGCCTTTGAGAATGAAGGTAAATACATAACTCTTGACTTTAGAAGAGGGTTAGTGTTAGAAAGAAAAATATGGGAGTTATCTGTATATAATTTTATGTATCTACAGTGACTATATCACTGAATTGCTTGAAAGAGGAGAGAACATATTAATTCCCAATAATATTTTAAACTATATCTTAAAGAAAAATATGGTTGGTCCTCTGTATCTACAGAGGATGAAGAAATAGTTGATACATAGGGCCATCTATCCCTGGAGAAGGAAATGGCAACCCACTCCAGTACTCTTGTCTGGAAAATCCCATGGATGGAGGAGCCTGGTAGGCTACAGTCCACAGGAGTTGGACACCACTGAGAGACTGCACTCTAGGGCCAACTATGGCATGACACTTTATATATGAAACTCCAACATTTTCCAATTTTGGATATCCCCTTGTGAATATTAAGGGATAATTATAATGGTAATACAGTAAGGGATAATTGTAATGTGAAGATTTGTGTTTTCTTACACTTATGTAAAAGCCAAATAAAATTTTATAACTTTATAATATACTGATATTTTTATTGACTATAACTTAAAGCCTAAATAAAAACAGTGTACTTGCTTTGCAAATGTAACATCAGCACAAGACCCTTGGCTTGACCAGATTTTTGCCCTAAAGTTCCACTCATGTAAAATTTTGAATCCATCATTGTTTGTGTAACATACGTTTTTGGGATTCACTTTTATTAAGATATTCAAGACTTTGCTGGCTATATATCTATAGTTTCAGTATGTTTTAAGAGGAGTTCTACTTTTATTTACTCTTGAACAGTATATGAGGTAATTCACGAGGACAGTAAGTAATTTCTCACTAAAATTATAGAGTGAATAGGAATAGAAGTATAGCATTATATGTTTCTGAAACCCAATCTTGTGCCTACTAATTACAATAATAATTGAATTTATAGAATATCATCAATTTAAAAACATTTATAGATAACAATTTCAAATTTTATTACTTGGTTACTCAAAGACAATGTTTGTATTTAGTCATAACACTACATTACGATATAAGCTAATTTTTCTACTTGCCTCATTTCCATTTATATCATATTACTTTGTATTCAATTAAAATAAATTTACATTAAACTTAGCATTATGGTTGAGAGAAAGAATTTTTATTCAACAAGTAGAAGATGATTTTTTTATTTATATATATTTTCAGAATATTTTGTGAACTTTTCTTACAATATTATGGATTATATTTTGTGAACTTTTCTTACAATATTATGAAATTTAAAAATAATGATTATAAAAAAAAATAATAATGATTATAAACTTACAAACTTAAAAGCACCTATTGGACAGATGATTAAAAGTTTCAGCAACTATTGTAAACAGAATTTTGATAATAAACATTTGTGCCAAAAAATATCCTGAAGAAAGTGAAAGTGAAAGTATTAGTCACTCAGTTGTGTCCAACTCTTTGTGACCCTATGGACTGTAGCCTGCCAAGCTCCTCTGTTCAATTCTCCACACAAGAATACTGGAGTGAGTTGTCATTCCCTTCTCCAAAATACAGCCTATTCTATCCATGGTCTTTCAATAAGCTTTCTTATACTTGGTCATAATCTTTTAGCAACTTTCTTAAGAAATGCAAGCATGGTGCTATCTGTGACTGTGAGCTACTAGATAGATAAGACATCAATAAAAGAATTAGTCCTGATTTTCTATGAAACACTTGACTTTAAATCATTAGGAAAATTATTTTTTAACATTATTCAGTGATTGAAACTCATTTCCTTCTAAAATGTGTGTGCTGCACTGCAAGTAAACATTTTTAATAATATGCTTGTATGTTGCTTAATAGTAGGAAGTGTATCTTTTCCATGTTTGGTAACACCAGGCTTCGCAGATGGCACTGTGGTAAAGAATCTGCCTGCCAAAGCAAGTGACAAAAGAGATGTCGGTTCAATCCTTGGGTTAGGAAGATTCCCCCCGGAGGAGGAAATGGCAACCCACTCCAGAATTCTTGCCTGGAAGATCCCATGAACACGGGAGCCTGGCGGGCTACAGTCCATGGGATCACAAGAAGTCAGACATGACTGAATGACTGAGTGCAGAGGGTGTGGTGCAATTCTTAACATGTAGTAGGTGCTTTATGTCTGTCAACTGATGGAAGAGGCTTTTTTTTCACACTTATTGAGTAGCATCCGTAATTCTCAAGTTTTCTTGCTGCTGTTGCTGCTTAATCGCTGGTGATATAAAAATGTTCTCAGTTTAGGCAGGAACCAGGGCTATGCATTTTAAACTGAGACACTCTTAAAAATATTTTAACAAATATTCCTTTCTTCCTTCTAGATTAAGTGAAAAGTTATCTGCTCTGGAAAACATTTTTAAACTGAAATCAATCATTCATATCTAACTACTCAGCGAGAGTATAATAGTGCCTATATGTTGAACATCATTTATGTAACTTACAGCCTTCCTGAGCTGTATTCCATTAAAGAGACCCTCCTGCTTTGATTTGGTTAAGGTTTCTTCTAAAAAGAATGAAAAGAAAAAGTCTGAGATAATAATTAGTATTCAAGAGTAGACTCTGCAGCAAGGCCATAGTCTGCATTTCAGTGATTGAGAACTGAACTTTCTAAATTTTATTATCTGTTATTAGAATAGACTTAGGAACTTAGTCCATAGATTTTTACATAAGCATTCCAGACATAAAGAGGATGAGAAAAAAGCCTGTCCCTTTCTAGTCCTGAGGAAATGTGTGAGGAAAAGAGAGATGTGGGAGAATATGATAAACAGATACATCCTTTCTATGAGTATAGCTACCAGTGGTAGCAGAATGAAGCCTTGAACGAGTCCATCACCATTTGGGACTCTGGATGGAGGCACCCTCATAGTTTTCCTTTCTTTGTATCATCATAGCTAGGTCTCAGTCATAAGAGAGTTATTTTAAAGATACAACCTGAAATTTTATTTTTTCCAGTTCATTTTTGCTCTTTCCTATACATTTTAGGCCCCCGAGTAGCTAAGCATCTGACTGACAATGTGTCAAGACTTGGCAGTGTGCTGTATTTCTGTGAGTGGATCACCTAGGCTTGTATGGAATGGGGCAGTCAGCTTACTGTTTATAGCAGCAATATGAGTAAAAGTGAGGCTGAACCCACTAGGGGAGAAATCTACACATCATAGAGGCCAAAAAAAAAATGGTTCACAGTTTTCCTATTCAGCTCTCAGCACTGGAGGACCACAGAGCATCCAGAAACTAGGCACTCAAGGAACACAACCAGAAGGCTGGCAGAGCCAGACGACTTCACCAAAGGAACTTTCCACCCCTGTCACCCTAAGCCCATACCCAGATGCCCTGTTGGAGAGGAAACTGGGAGGCAGAATAAGAGTAAGAAATCTGAGAGACATGATAGTTTCCTGCACTTTCTGAATATTACCCAATATATTATTTCAATTGTCCTACTGGATTAAGTTTTAGATAAGCTTCTCTGAATAAACCAGAGGAGGGACCTCTTAAAGAAGACCAGATCAGCTACATAAAAAGTAAAGAAATTGTATGCTCTCTAGAAATTAAATTTTTTAACCCACTTCATATTTTTATTAGAAAAAATGGAATTTATTCTTCCAAAATATTTAATTATACATCTATTCTTTTCATATCTTTTATAGCAAATTCTATATATATATCTGTCTTTGTACTAGTCTTTAAGGTTTCTCTACAGAGTACCACAAACTGGGTGGCTTCAGGAACAGAAATTTACTTTTGCATAGTTCTAGAGCCTAGAAGTCCAAGATCAAGGTGTTAGCCGAATTGGTATCTGGTGAGACATCTCTCTTTGATTAATTCTCACTGTATTTTCAAATGAACTTTTCTTGGTGTATGGGCTCTTCTGGTGTCTCTTCCTCTACTTATGAGGGCGCTAGTCATTTTGGGTGAGGGCCCCACCATTTTGACCTCATTTAACCTTAATTAGCTCCTTAAAGATCGTATCTCCAATGCCAGGCAATCTATGGGGTTGCAAAGAGTCAAAAACAACTTAGTGACCTAACAGCAACATTGGAGATATGGACTCTAAGGAGAAGGAAATAGCAACCCACTTCAGTACTCTTGCCTGGAAAATCCCATAGACAGAGGAACCTGGTAGGCTGCAGTCCATGGGGTCGGGTCGCAAAGAGTCAGACACGACTGAGCAACTTCTCTTAAAACCACTACAATATTGTAAAGTAATTAGCCTTCAATTAAAATAAGTAAATTTATATTAAAAAGAAAAGATTAAATGAGGTCATAAGGGTGGGGCTCTCATCTAAATACAATCACACTGAACAATAGGGCTTCAACATAGTCATTTGGCGGGGGGGTTGGGGGAACACATCTTCCCTGGTGGCTCAGACGGTAAAGAATCTGCCTGCAATATAGGAGACCTGAGTTCTATCCCTGGGTCAGGAAGATCTCCGAGAGAAGAGAATGGCAACCCACTCCAGTATTCTTGCCTGGGAAATCCTGTGGACAGAGAAGTCCAGTGAGCTACAGTTCACAGGGTCACAAAGAGTCAGACATGACTGAGCTGACTTAGAACGCACGCCTGGGAGGAACACATTCAGTCTATTAATATATTAACTGAAGACAGGAACCTTATCATTATATCCCTCATCCCTAGCATGGTGACTGACACATTTTAAGACACAGATATAAAGAACAAAATTTTGGAGTCTGTAAGAGAAGGCAAGGTGGGATGATTTGAGAGAATAGCATTGAAACATGTATATTACCATATGTGAAACAGATCACCAGTCCAAGTTCGATGCATGAAATAGGGCACTCAAAGCCAGCACAGTGGGACAACCCTGAGGGATGGGAAGGGAGGGAGGTCGGAGGGGGGTTCAGGATGGGGGACACACGTACACCTGTGGCTGATTCATGTCAAAGTATGGCAAAAACTACTACAATATTGTAAAGTAATTAGCTTCCAATTAAAATAAATAAATAATTTTTTAAAAGTATTTAATGAATGAAAAATAAACACAAAAGAAAGTTATACATACAAAATGCAGTATAATGTGGTGATTAAGGACACAGACTTTTGAGACTTTTCTTCCAGTTATATCTCTTATCCAAACCTAGTTTTTAAATCTGTAAAATAGGCATAATAATAATAATAATGCCTCTCTTGAATTGTTACAATAAACGTGCATGTCTGGTAAGTTATAAGTGCTCAATAAATGTTAGCTATGACTGTTATCATTTGTGCTTCATCTGATCAGCCTATTTTTCATTTACATGTCAGCCAAAACTGACTTCATTCTTGTCTGAAAAGCAGGATCAGAGCATCCTAGGTTGTAATCAAGAGGGATAGGAGTAGAGGGAGCATGTCATGGAGCCATCATTCTGGGCAGTCGTTCCCCAGGGATGGTTGCTGTCTGCTTGGGGGCAATATTTTGGCTCTTGTGATGGGTAATATTCTTAGTGTTTTCAGGCAAAGTTAGGCTGAATTAATTTTAGAACTGACCCACTTACATATTTTTAAACTTTAGACTACAGCAGCTGAACAGCTAAGTTGGACAATTTACAAACTGTATTATGGCTTATATGGAGCAGGCCATTCTCAAAATAGGACCAAGAGGCTCAGAAGTCCAAGTGAGTGGTTCTTGACAGATTCAAGATATCAATTAAATCTTTAACCCTTACTTGTCTGCTGGAAATCTAACATTTTTGAAGGGGAAGAAAAGAAAACATGTTATAGGCTGTTTGAGGAATAAAAAAACAAATCAAATCTAGATGTCATAGTGAAAGTCACTCAGTCATGTCTGACTCTTTGCCAACCCATGGACTATACAGTCCATGGAATTCTCTAGGCCAGAATACTGGAGTGGGTAGCTTTTCCCTTCTCTAGGGGATCTTCCCAACCCAGGGATCAAACCCAGGTCTCCCGCTTTGCAGGAGAATTCTTAACCAGCTGAGCCACAAAGGAAGCCCAGATTTCACAGAACTGTTATCAAATAAATAGAAGTTTAGAAAAGTTTCAATTACACTGAACTAACTTGCCAAATTTTTATTTTAAAATATGAATTAACTCAGTAAATGTGCAGGTTCTTCAAGTGTTCAGGGAATGGTATAAGACTGACAATGTAAAAATATCTCTATGTCTTCAAAGAGCTGAGACTTATACAGAGAGTTTATCCATTTTACTTATATTACAAAACTCATAACCATATAAACTTTACATGTATATTGTCACAAAGAACAAGTGTATATAGAAGGAAATTTAAAGATATTAGAATTTTGTCTCATCAACCAAACTAAAGAATAAATTTACTTCATATGCTTGGATTTATTTATTGGCAAATAGTTTCTTCTTGTCAAAATTCTATTAGGATCTGATTTTCTAAGCCTATTAAAAATAATAGGAAAATCAATAATAATTTAGTGAACAACTTCTTTCTACTTCAACATCCTTCATGTAAAATGAATGAGAACACTCCATTTTACCACTTATTGAAAGAGAAATAAAGTCATAATCTATTGACAAAAAATCAATGTCTCCTGTTTTGCCTTGGCCTAGCTATTTTATCTAAAGCAAGTAGATACTATCTTGTGAAAATATTTTGGTTTAAGTACATTCATTTTTAAATTAACCAGTCTTTCTAGTCAACTAAAGAGAGTCACAAAAGGGACCCTTCAGTTCTGCCAACATTTTGCTTATTCTTCCAGTAAATACTGTGGCCAAAAAATCCTGGAGTTTATCAATAGCACTGGATTAATATCTGATTGTGGATCATATTTTGATAGTATGTTACTAGCAACAGTTGTACATAGTTCTTCTAATACAAGGCATCACTGATTCTAAGGACATGAGTTTGAATAAGCTCTGGGAATTGGTGATGGATAAGGAAGCCTGGTGGAGAAGGCAATGGCAACCCACTCCAGCACTCTTGCCTGGAAAATCCCATGGATGGAGCCTGGTAGGCTGCAGTCCATGGGGTTGTGAAGAGTCAGACATGACTGAGCGACTTCACTTTCACTTTTCACTTTCACGCATTGGAGAAGGAAATGACAACCCACTCCAGTGTTCTTGCCTGGAGAATCCCAGGGACGGGGGAGCCTGGTGGGATGCCATCTATGGGGTCGCACAGAGTCGGACACGACTGAGAGACTGAACTGAACTGAATATAAGGAATTAAAATGTTGCTTCAAGGATGTGTTCATAGTTATTGAATTTATTAACAGTTATTATCTATATTATGTGAGAAATAGTTCAAAAATACTCACCAATATAGACTAAAACCATTAATTACTAATTATTTATGGAGCTGATTGCCTAAAAGCATTTTTCAATGACAAGACAAAAAATCTATAATTAAAAACTGGAAGAATAAATGCCATTCAAATTTAAAATTACTGAAAAATTAATACAAACACTTCTGCAAATGGAGGCTGTTTTCATCCTTAAAGGAGAAATCATGGGATAATAATTCACTTCTTTATTAAAATATCAGTATCCCATATCTTTTATCTCCCTTGCAAAAAATAACTGAAAACTAAAATCACATTAGTTCTCAACTTTGTGTTTTTATAACTGTTAAAAAGAAAAGTGCTATATGACTTGTAAGCTTGATGAAAAATTTAATCTATACTAGCTGTAAAGTTGCACAAGGTATTTCTATAATTTTTTTAGGTAAATGAATTAAAGGTCCAAACGGCAGAAAGTTACCTAAGGACTCTAGGACATCAACACTAAACTCTCCTCTGCCTTGAGCCCGGCCATGTTTCTAGTCCCCAACCTATTTTCAGTCCTGTCTTTGTTCTTAGGACATATTTCAAACTCTACATGAAGACCTTACAGGGAGTCCTGGCATGGAGCATGCCTTCCACATGCTGGGCAAATAGAACCCACCGTAATTATCTCTATTTTATAACGGATGAAACTGAGATGCAGAAAGGTTAAGCCATTTGTGAGAAATCACATATAAGTAAGCATTCTTTGAGGATGGAGATAGAAACCTTTAATCAAGAAGAGGTTAAAATGTCATGATTCCAAATCTGAAATAGATGGTCTGAAATGGCAGATTCTTAAGAGAGAATAATTAAAGGAGTTGATGCCTCATTGTCTTTAACGATATTCCTTGCTGTTCCATCAAATCACTGAATAGATAAGAGGTGAGCAATAAGTTTCAAGCTGATCTTTTGTGTAGCCAGATAATTTAGACAAAAGCTCGTAGGGATGGTATGGAAAGTATATTCACCTGCCTGGCTTCCAAAGTCCTCAACTTTCAGTAGAGGGTGAGTGAGTGACACTTAGACACAGAGAGTGGATTAAAATGACTCTGTATTTTGATTTTCTTTTCGGAATTTACAGTGTCAGGCCACAGGCCATGTACGCTGATTGTAGTAATTTGAGCCTTGGAAACAGAGATTGCTATGCCACCTCTGAATTTTAGACTGGGCAATGAACTTTATTTATATGCAATTTTTACTTCACCTATGTTAAGAAGACTTAGCCTATAATGCTACAATATAAGATGGTTAGACCTTATTTTTTGCATAGTGATTATAATTTCAGTTGTTTAAGGGTGGTAGAAAATATTACCTTCCAAGCAGGCTAGGACATTTTTATTCACACTTCTCTTCATGTCTGGGAAAGATCTGGATCAGAAACCTTGTAAACCTCCCACCCCCAATTTAAATTTTGATTAGTCTCCTGGGGAAAGGAAATAGGCTAGCCCTAAATTTAAATTTTTTACAACCAGGTGGAAGTAGTGGCAGTATGTATTTATCACATCTCTTCTAACAATTCTAACGCCATAATATCAGTTTTTAATGGATCATTTCCCTTATGCCTTTATGAACGGGAAAAGTAAAAGTGAAAGTCGCTCAGTAGTATCCAACTCTTTGCAACCCTATGGACTATACAGTCCATGGAATTCTCTAGGCCAGAATACTGGAGTGGGTAGCCTTTCCCTTCTCCAACCCAGGGATAGAACCCAGGTCTCCCTCATTGCAGGCGTATTCTTCACCAACTGAGCTATCAGGGAAGCCCCTTCTGCCTTTATATTATATTTAAAATTATACTTGAAAATGGTCTAATGTTAGTATACTTGTCCATGGATTCATTCTGTTTTCTTTTGTACTCTACTGTTCTTTAAAGTTTCTTTTTTTTTTTTTTCTTTTGAGAAGTCTATATAACACACGATGCAAATTTATCCCTTAGGGCCTCTTACATCAGTAAGTATGGTAAATAGCTTCATATATATGAGACTGTCTATAATGACTGATTAATACCTTGTGTGCTCAGTCAGTCAGTCATGTCTGACTCTTTGAGACCCCATGAACTGTAGCTAGCCAGGCTCCTCTGTCCATGTAATTTTCCAGGCAAGAATACTGGAGTAGGTTGCCACTTCCTTTTCCAGTGGGATCAATACTTTAACATATGTTTATTGTTGACTCTTTTTAAAGGGTTTTCTCAGAAAGATAAAAGGCACTCTCTTTTAGACTCCAGAAAGGTAGTGGAAAAATCACCTCCAAGTGGGGATAAGCAGAAAAATGACATATCACTGTTGTAGAAAACATTTATCAATTGTGGAATCATCTTTGGATTTTCTCATTGTCATGGAATATGATAATTATCCCAGTGTGGTTTACTTTGATTAAGAGGATAGATACCACTTCCGTTAAGGGGACTTGATTGATTCTCAGAGTTGCATTTTATAGAACATTCCTGTCTTCTGTACAGATACAGTATAATTGTCTAGAAAAGAAGGGTTCAGCTGCTACTTATCAGGAGGATACCTTCAGGAAGGGCACAGAGACACATTTCAAGCAATTCTCTTAATTATTAAACAAGATCTACTTAGTAAGTTTGAGGGGAAAGACCACTGATTTGTGAGCCAGCCAACCAAGTGCTGGCTTTGCCTATGCTGCTAGTGCCCTCATAAAAGGAGGGGGGAAATCCCTCTTTCCTATAGACCTGCTTCTTTTCACAATAAATTGAAGCAGAGTATCAAAATGTCTCTAGAACCCTTTCCAATTTAACTATGTTCTAGTACACAAACGTCTTCTGGGAAGACTGTGTACTTAGAGCTGTGGGAGATGTGATACTATATAAATGCTTTTCTAGCCCTTCAATAGCTAGCTCTCACTTCATCATATGTGAAAATGATTGAGACAATTAAACTGAAATTTTGAGCCAATCCTATAATACTATGCAACTATGATATTATCTTTATGGTCTGCTTCTCGGGCATGCAGATTTCCTGATAAGAGTGAAATACCATTCACCACAGCAACCCAGGGTACTTCAACCTGATGCATATTCGATGCAGGTGACTTACCTAAATAATGTGTGGAAAGTTATGGACTAAGATTTTAACAATTAGAAGGAAGTCACAAGCTGATAAACTTTTAAAGAATTAAAAGGATGAACTCTAATCACTGCCTACAAAATGTTTGCCTAAATTCACAATGGAGAAGTTAAGCTACATTTTCTGTGATAAATTTGGGTCTCCCTGAAGGCAAGGGAACATTCTTATTCACGCTTTCAATAAGGTTAGACTATCAATGGACTCCCCTGGTGGCTCAGATGGTAAAAACCTGCCTGCAATGCGGGAGACCTGGGTTTGATCCCCGGGTTGGGAAGATCTCCTGGAGGAGGGCGTGGTAACCCACTCCAGTATTCTTGCCTGGAGAATCCCATGGACAGAGAAGCCTGGCAGGTGACACTCCATGGGGTCACAAAGAGTCGGACATAACTGAGAGACTAAGCACAGAGTATCGATAAATATTCACTGAAGTGAATCTTATGAAATAGACGTTTTAGGAGGGTCAGTCAATAGTGCCTGTCCCAGCACATGCATGTAAACACACAATGAACAAATAGGCAAAATTCAATATACAAATTTAAGCACACTGCAATAAATTTCATGGGGCATAGAGTCAGAATCAGAAAATTAAAAAGGACTTTGGAGATCAACCAATTGTTTTATGATAGTGAAATTTTGTTTTAATGAGAGAATATAACTAGGAATCACATTCTCATTCCATGGAAGCTGAGGATGAGAAATAATTTATATTTAACCTTTCTGAGGGAATTAATAAATTAAAATAAGTTTAAATTACAGAAGTATAAAAAGGGTATTATCAGATCCTTCCCATCCCCACCCCTTTACACTTTAGGGCCATAGGAACTTCTTGTGTTCTATTGGGCTATTTCAGTGTGGTTTGAGACTATTTTTAGGTGTGTGTTTTTTAGATGAATTGATGGGATTTGGGGCTGGGAAATAGGAAGACTGAGAGTTAACATCTTTAATGAAAAAAGATATGATAATTACAACTCTTCATCTTCTATGGTTGTTAAGTACAAACTGAGCCTTATAAGTTACTGTCTTTGAAGGAAAGTCACACAAACAGAAATAGAATAAAATAAAAGTGATAATATCTAAGGAGTATTGTACTTTAAAAATATAATATTTTACACAAATTTAAAGCAACAAATTACCTTATTTTTATTTTCACAAAATTATACATTGAGAGAGAATTGATATATTTAAAAGACAGTAAAATTAACTTCCTTTTTTGTTATGATACCATATTTATGGCACACTAATTATTCTGCCAAGGCCTATGAGAAAGAAAAATGGATATCAGACATGGATTTTAAAATTGCTGTGAAAATAGTGCAAGATGGAAAATTTTACCAGAGAATTGGATCTTAAAAATTGAGACAAAATTCACACATCTTAATATTCACTCTTCAAAGATATGATACAGTGTGTTTTTAGTATTTTCACAGATATGCACATCACTATTATATAATATTTTCATCATTACTAAAAGAAATCCATTACCTATGGGCAATCACTTCCCAATTCTCTTAGCCTCAGCCTCTGACAACCACTAATCTATTTTCTCTCTCAATGGATTTGCCTATTCTGAGCGTTTCATAAAAATGGAATCATGCTATATGTGGTCTTTTCTGTCTGCCTTCTTCCACTTAGCATAATGTTTTCAAGGTTCATCTGTACTGTAATATGTACTTCATTTTTTTCTATTGTTGAATGGCATTTCATTGTATATACCACATTTCACTGAAATATCACTGTTTAGCCATTCATCTGCTGATAAACATTTTTTTTTTCAATTTTGGGCTATTATGTATAAGCTTTTCTGTAGATAGATGTTTTCATTTCTCTTGGGTATATACCTAGGAGTAAAATTGCTGGTTAATATGGCAACTTATATTTAACCATTTGAGAAACTGCCAAGTTGTTCTCCAAAGTGGCCATAACATTTTACATTCCCACCAGAAATGCATGAGAATATGTATTTCTCCAAATCCTCAACAACACTTGTTATTGTCTGCTTTTTGATTATTGCCATCCTTGTAGGTATGAAGTGGTATCACATTGTGGTTTTGATTCATATTTCCTTAATTACTAATGAGGCTGAGCATATTTTCATGTACTTATTAGCTTTTAATATATTTTCTTTGGAGAAATGCCTATTCAAATCCTTTGCTGATTTTTGAATGGGGTTATCTGTCCTTTTAAAGGCTCTTTGTGTATTTTTCATATGAGTTCTTTGTATGTTTATGCAAATATTTTCTCTCATTCTGTAGTTAGTCTTTGTATTTTCTTGAAAGTGTCTTTTGGAGCAAAAAAAGTTTTTAATTTTATGATGTCTAGTTTATTTTTTTCTTTTGTCATTTGTGCTTTTGGTGTCATGTCTAAGAAACTATTGTCTAATCCAAGCTCACTAAGTTTTATGCCTATGCTTTGGTGCAAAAGTTTCCCAGTCTAAACTCTTAAAAATGTAAGTCTTTGCTTAGTTTCTGAATTAATTTTTGTTTATTGGGAGCCAGGGTCCAGCTTAATTCTTCTGCGTGTGGATATCCAGTTTGACCAAGATTGAATTTCACTGGATGGTGAAATATTGCAAACTTTACAACACAGATAAGGATTAAGAATGCTCGTTACAGCCACTACTACTGAACATTGTATGAGTTTTTTTTTTGCTGGTGCAATAAATCAAGAAAGCAAAAGATAAAAAGATGAGAAACCAAGAAATAAACTCCCACTATTCACAGGTAACATGATACTTTACACAAAAAGCACAAAATAACCTAAATAAATTACTACAATTAACAAATGAATTTATTAAGGTCACTAGTTACAAGGTCAGCTTACCAAAGTCGATTGCATTTCTATATACCAATAAAAGGAAAACTAGAAAATAAAAATGAAAAAATAGAAAATGAAACATTTAGAATGACAGTATACGCACTAGCACAGAAAATTAAATATAAACAAATGGATCTAGTAACACATATGAAAGAGCTCCTCACTGAAAACTACCAAGTATAATTGAGAGAAACTTTAAAAGGGCTAAAACCATAGGCCATACCATGATTGCAGACTGGAAATCTCAGTATTGTAAAAATGTCATTCCTTTTTAAAATCTATTCAAATAATCTATAGGCTCAATGCATGCCAAATAAAATCCTAGCAGAATTTGCTTTTTGTAGAAATGAACAAACTTATTGTAAAGTTTAAATGGGGTTGCAAAAAGTTGGACACTGTGGAGCAACCAAGCACATATAGAGAGAAAGAGCAATCTTTCCATAGTTTATGCTGCACACGCTGGATGTTTTTATGCCACAAAAATAAATCTTGATTATCCTACCTCATATTATATCCCTAAATCAATGCCAGATAGACTGTAGATTTAAATGTGGAAGATAAATCACAAAGAATTTACCTGAAGGACTAACAAACGAATTCTACTTCTTAAATTACATTCATTGAAAGACACCATTAAGAGTAACAGGACAGGTCACATAATGGGAGAAATAATATACATATAGACATGCATACATGTATTTCTGGGAAAAACATTAATATTTATATATCACTTTATTGATCGATCTATTTATCTGATTTGAACAGTCACTTCACAAAATAAGACATGCATATGTTCAAAAGGTGAGAAGATGCTTAACTTTATTAGACATCAAGAAACAAAAGTAAGATACCATTTCATAATGACCAGTGTGACAAATAAAACTATTGACAGTACCATGGGCCTGCAAGAACTCAAAGTAACTCAGAGCCTCATATGTTGTTATTTGGAGTGTATATTTGTCCCAGCACTTTGATAAACTGCTTGGTAGTAGCTATTAAAGATGAATGTTTAGAATATACATATACAAGTTTAGAATATATGTTCCTAAACTGTCTTTAGGGTTCATGTATTAACAAACCAAAGGTCTTTCAACAGTAGATTGAATAGTAAGTCATGACCTTTTTGTAAAATAGAAGAGGATACACCAAAGAGAATGGATGAATCTCACAAATATTATATTAAGCAAAAGAAACTAGATCAGGGTTTGGTTTCAGAAAAATTAAGCTTAAAAACAAGAAAAACAAATCAGTGGTGATGGAAGTCAAGATAGTAGTTACCTTTAAATACAGCTTTTGAGACTGGGTATGAGGATTTCTTACTGGAGTTGGTAATCCATTTTTCGAAGTAGTTGGTTAAATGGCTAAGATCACTTTGGGAAGAATTCAGTGAGCTGTACATTAATGATTTGTGAAATTTTAGTATAAATGTAATAGTTTAAAAGTTTTGCTTCAGTTGATACAAAAGACTTTGGTTAAGGCAGTAAGTTCTTATAAACACAAAAACTAATGTAAATTAAACTATAGCACAAAATAATAGAGCTTTTATTAATTTTTTCAAGTGGAATGTGATGCCTCATGAAGCAGTGAGTTTGCTGTCACTGGATTTATACAAGGTAAAGACAGAAGCATTCCTATTTAAAAATCTTAAAAGGGCTTTTCAAAGGGTGGGCTTTGGATAAAATGATCTCCAAGGAGCTTTCCAATTCTAAGACAAAATAATGTCAACCTTCCAGTGAAGAAACACAACCTCCCAAGTGGGTAATACCAGACAATTTGCCAAACACCTGTTTATCACTGAGAAAATCATTTAAACTATCAAGCCAACTCCACTTAAAAAATGTATTTCTCACTTCCTTATAAGTTTGACAATATTTTGCTATATAATTTAACATATATGTATATATATATATTATTAAGATACTGAGTTAAACCATAGATTATGCCTAGATTTTTTTTTTTTTTATATTTTAAGGAAAACCTAAAATAATCCAGTGACAGTTGACTACTCTATTGGTAAAAGATGATTTGCCATGGGAAAATTTAGAATGACATAAACTATATTCACTGTACCAAGAATGCCATATGAAAAATTAAGCAAGTTCTATTTATTACTCACCTAAATAGTCAGATGAGATACACATAATGTGTGTATGTTTTGATATAAACATCATCATGTATTTTTCATATTCCATAACAAAGAGATTTCTTATAAAGGATTTTGATTCAGTTTTGGATGAACTTCTGGTGTATGAGAAAGAGACTTTCAATTATTCTACTTTTAATTCACAGGACCAACTCCTCTTGGTTGTCAAATAATTATTCGCAGGTATCAAAAATTCTTAAATTTTTTGGTTCAGGACTTGCAATAACAATTGTATATAGTCAACACAGTAAAATTCAGACATGAATAAATTTAACATATAATTTTAGAGAATTTTCGGATCCTTTGCCTTCCACCTACCTATCCAGTAGTGTAACATGTATCATAGGTCCTGGCCTGGTTAAGTAAAATAATGTAAAGTTGAGACAAATACTGGCAGTGTTGTTGGCTTTGTTACAATATTAAACAACAGTAGGTATCCTACTCTGCATGATACTTTCAGTTTGAGATTCTTTAAGTTGTTGAAGAAGCATTATTTATCATCACCCAAAATTGTGCCAAACATTGCATAAAGTATATACCTCTTTGAAACTTTGAGAGAAACCCATAGTTAACGCTGAATTTTTGCCTATAGTAACTCAAATGACGTAAGACATAAACAAGTAAGTCACATATATTACAACTGTACTCTGTAAGTAGATTGGAAAAAACTGTAGTACCTGCATGCTTATTTATGTAGGATCTCATGGTAAAATCTCAGAAACTCTTAATTTTCCAAAACTGAATTTTATATCTTTCCATGTATTATGTTGTTTCATCCTATCTTAAACAATTTATTTAATTCTGTAACAATAAGGAAGGACTAGTATGAAGTAGAGGAGAAGGCAAAAGTCTTCTAGTGGTCTGAACCTATGGTGACTCAATGCAAAGAAAATATGTTTATGCCTCTAAAATAATGATGTAGGAAGTGAATCTGAAACTAATACAATTCTTTCTTATGTTTTCCCAACAGCATGCATTGATCTTTACATTTTCTTTACTATGGAAAACATTTAGCCTGAACAAAGAATAGAGTATTCTGCTTAACAAATTATTTTGGCAGATGGAGAACTGCCACATATTCCACATATGAATAATTACTTTTTAAAATAATTTAAAAGTTACTTCAGGATTTTACATTATACATATTGACTTTACTATATTGCAGAAGTACAGAATTAGCAATAAAAAGGATATTTGAATTCCAGGAAGATGATGGCTTATGTCCAAGTCCTTCATTCTGCTTACCACTCATCCACCCATCCACCCATCTATCCATCTATCTATCCATCCATGCACACACCCATTTTGTATATGATGGGATATATGGAAATACAATGTTACACAAGATGAATAATTCTTCCTATGAAGAATTATTCTTTCATGAAGAAAATTGCACAGTGACTATACTAGATGATTGAATTAAAAAAAATTAGAGCAATATAATTGACATATAATATTGCCCCAGTTTGGGGCTTCCCAGGTGCCTCAGTGGTAAAGAATTCACCTACAAATGCAGGAGACTCAGGAGATGTGGTTTGACCCCTGGGTGGGGAAGATCCCCTGGAGAAGGAGATGGTAAGCCCCTCCAGTATTCTTGCCTGAGATATTCCATGTACAGAGGAGCCTGGTGGGCTGCAGTCCACGGGATCACAAATAGTCGGACCCAATGGAGTGACTGTACGCACCCTTAAGAGTATTAGATAATTGTTCCAGTTTAAAGTGTACAACATGTTGAGTTCATAAATTTATATTTTCAAATATGATTACCACCAAAGTGTTAGCTAACGCTTCTATCATGTCACATAATTTGGTGGTGGTGGTTTAGTCAGTAAGTCCTGTCCAACTCTTGCGATCCCATGGACTGTAGCCCACCAGGCTCCTCTGTCCATAGGATTTTCCAGGCAAGAATACTGGAGTGGGTTGCCATTTCCTCTCCAGGGGATCTTTCTGACCCAGGGGTCGAACCCAGGTATCCTGCACTGCAGGAGCTACCGACTGAGTTACCAGGGAAGCCCCCGTTACCTAATTTAGATGACGAAATTTCAAGTGATCTTTTTCCTTGTGAATTTTAAAATCACCATAATTGTATGTTTTTATTTCTTCATAAGCTTTCCATTTATTAACTCATTTGATCCTTGTAACAATCTTGGAGGTAGGAACTACTAGTATTGCTATTGCACAGCTGCAGAAATAAAAGCACAGAAAGGCTAAGTAATTACCTAAGGCCCCTCAGCTAATAAATAGAAGCAGGCTGTAAGCATATATAGTGTGTCTCTAGACACTGTTCTCAAATCCCACAGTTGTATTATCTGTCAAATAGAGGTATGTTAATACGATCAACAATACTGCAATATTATCATCACCAAGAATAACAATTATAATATATAATCATTTTTATTCTTTATATAGACTTGTCACTAGGCTTCCCAGGTGGTGGTAGTGTTGAAGAACCCATCTGCCAATGCAGAAGACATAAGAGATGCAGATTTGATTCCCAGGTCAGAAAGATCCCCTGGAGGAGGGCATGGCTTAATCCTTAAAGTATGTTTGAAGTAGGACCCTTTAACAGTCCTTTAAAATAATAAATACCCATATTAGCTCTAAAGAGATTATATAATTCATTTTTATAACAGAGACCAGTAATTCTCAAATAGGAGTATAACAAAGTCTGAGGGAGAGAAATAAAACAGTGTAAGTTATTATATTTACCAAAGGAACATGGGTTAAAAAAGGTTGAGAGACCGTCACAAAGAAAAATTATTTGGACATCTTGGGAGATCTTTCATCAAATGGAAAAAGGAAAGTTCACAGAAGTTAATTGATTAAAAAAGTAAACTAAGTCTAGAACAAATGAATTTTAATGACTATCTTTCAAAGAATGATTAATTTGTTAATTATGCATTATAAAACTAAAAGTTGGTGTGTGGATGGTATGCTATGGAGAATACTGCACTGAAGGCAGAGACATCTGAGTTTAAGTCCCAGCGCTGTTCCCAAATGTTGGGGTCCTTCATTGTTCTTGATTTCAGTTTTCTTATGTGAAAATGAAGGGATAGCCCAGAAGACTGTTAAGTGCCTTAGCGTCCTGCTTCTCTATAACTCACCTAAACTTTTGCCATTTTTTGTAAAAGTATTTTGTAGCCTCCGCATAAGAAAAAAAAAAAAAAAGATGTGATAATTGCGGGATGATAGCTACAACTCTTAGCAGCAGCAGCAGCTACAACTGTAACTAGAACCTAAGTCCTTGACCCTAAGGCCAACAAACTGGTAGATTATTCATTATAACCATTCTGCAAACCAGAACCACTTGTGGGGCACCAGCAACCTGGAAGCTATTATTCAGTAGATCTGACAGTGCACCTGAGTCTATGTAGTTTGAGCATCTCACTCAGTGATTTTTGCTATTTATCAATCGGCTTCCCTTGTGGCTCAGCTGGTAAAGAATCCGCCTGCAATAGAGGAGACCTGGGTTTGGTCCCTGGGTTGGGAAGATCCCCTGGAGAAGGGAAGTGCTATCCACTCCAGTATTCTGGCCTGGAGAATTCCATGGACTGTATAGTCCATGGGGTCGCAAAGAGTCAGAAACAACTGTGTGACCTTTACTTTCACTCACTTTCACTTGTGAATAATCATTGTTCCCGATTCTCTGACAAAATGTTACTTGAGTTTAAGTTGCAAAGACTTATGCTAACAAGGGAAACAAATGCAACATTATAATTAATCTCAAAAAAGACTATTTCTTTTTTAGTCATCTGTGGATAAGATCAGTATTTCTTATGTGACTTGCACTGTATCAGAGCCTACAGATATTAGATACTTGAACTTATTTTTTGCTGTGATAATAGAAGATCAAATAATAGAAACTCAGTTGGCATTGAGATGGAATATTCAGAAAATATACACACACACATATGCTTAAACATAGTGCATAAGCTCATAAAGATAAGTAAATACAAAACTTTTAATCTCCATTATCTTTTGTTTGCTCTTCCAAATTCATGCACCACTTTTTTCACCCTTTTCCATCCTGCTCTGTGCTCTGGGAGACTGACCTGAATGAACTGTAATAGTACCCACAGCCTTTGGCCAACGGGTAACCGGTAGGATACTGTATGAAAGGATAAAAGTGAATTCAGTGTGTTTTTGCCCATGGATCACTCCTGCTCATCTTCAGCTGACTGTGTCCCTTGACTAAAGGTCACTGATCCCCTTCAGCCTGGTGAATAGTTTATGGCACTCTGTGCTTTAAAGTTTTGATACTTGGCTCCTTTCCTCATTCCTTGAAAAACTGTAGCAGTTCTGATGCAATTGGCCCCAGTTTAGTGCACAAACTCTTGTGGATTTTCTGCATTTACACTTTTAAATAGATGCTTGTAAATAAGCCCTCCTGGAATTATCAAATTTTGTGCATGACATGTATATTTCCTATTTATAGGGGTCCTGATTGAAACAGTCTTTTATGTTAAAGGTACCTTTGAATATCTTTGGTTAAGACAAAAGAAGTAAGATGTATGGAAACTTGAACTGCAATTTGATTAAATAAATAAATAGTCATAGTTGATAAAAGCAGTATACTTAAGAAATTGAGGAAAAATATAAAATTCATATTATTAAAATTGAGGTAGCAGTGAATATAAGAAAATGAGATGTTGGCCTGATATGGAAAAAAAGTAAGGAGATGTGAATTTTAACTGATACAAACACCAAATCATAAGGCTGAAACTGATAGAGCTTTCTCTATGCCCCAGAGACACTTGATCTGTGCTACTACATTCATCTAGGGGCAGCTCATTACCAGAATAATATAGGCAAGCTGGAAGGATTCATAGAAGAGTAACAAAATGATAAAAAGCTCTGGGGATTGACCTATAAGAAGAGATTAAAAAGAGGAAATCACTTCGCTTTATCTAAGCAGTGACTAAGGGGAACATGTCAACCATCTATAATTATGTGAAGGTTATAAACTCCAAAAGATAGGCAGCAATTACTACAAATCTAGGGTGTAGTGCTCTGTGGAAAGAGAAGTTAAGAAAAGGAGATTTTAACTCAAAAAACAGGACCATTTCCTAATGTATACCTATTTTATGTTCTAAAGCTAAGTGTTCTATAATATAGCCTTTGAAAAAGACAAAAATAAAACAAATTACAAACCATTACTTATTATATATGTAGATTCTTTGCAATCTATCTATTTCTGTCTATCCTATCCACCTAACTAGCTGATTTAACTATTGGTGTATCTCAGAAATCAACCTTTCACAAACATATATAGCTATTTATTTAGCAATATATTAAATAAATATTTATTTAGTAAGCATCTCATTTAATTGTTAACATTACATTTTAGCAATCAGAGAAACTTATGGTAAGAAAATTTAAGCAATGTTCTGAAGGTTACCCAGCTAGTAAGTATCACAGTCAGAGTACAAACCCAGGGGTTTTATCTCCATGTCTCTGCTTATCATCCCTGAATAGTTAAACTACTTCAGTACATTATTATATCATTTCCACAATTCTCCATTCTTGAACAATCCATGTGGTCATCACCCATTCTAGCTATGTGATAAAGCCTAAAGTAGTTTTCATTTCCTTATCCTAGACAACACTTATTTTTAATCTTGCAAAATAATTCCTTAATTCCCTACTGTACACAATTCAAGTTATTCAGCAAGTCATAATTACTTATAAAGTTTAAATTTAAGAAAGTATGCTATTGAGTTCTCTTAAAAAATAATCACCTCTCACAAATTATTTGAGTTGAAAATACATTGAAAGAAAACCTTGGTCATGGCTAATATTTCAAATAGTACAGACACCATAAAGTGAAATGAATGAGTCCTTTTCACTTAAAACCTTTAACCTCTGTGGTTAGAGATGACTGCTACTAGTAGTTTCTTTTGTGTCTTTCTAGGAATTTTCTATGTACATATTTGTGCACACTTTCTTTTCTTCACTTAGAAGTTATTTTGGTTGTTTTTCCACATCAACACAGAAATTGGTACTTTATCCTTTTTAACAACTGTAAAATATTCTATTGAATGGGTGTAACATTATTTGTCAATTTCCCTGTTGATGGATATTTATATAGCCTCTAAAATAATCAGTCCTATTATGAACATACATTTACATTCATCTTTGCAGACTTATCCCTTACTGATAGAGCAAATTTGTAGCTGGAGCATTTTCTAGGTCAAAGCATATGTATGTTTACATTTTTATAGGTTTATCTACAAAATAGATTTTACATTAATACAAAAATATGAGAGTCTAAACAGGCTGCTCACACTCTAAAATTCATATAGAATCCCAACATGTCATGGTATTAACTTCTGCTTTGTGAGCATAAATGGTATTTTGCCTAACATTTTATTCTACATAAATATTTTATTCCTGGACCAGGTTTATCATTGCCTACTTATATTTCAAGTCATTAACATATTACTTGTTTATATTTTTCCATGACTTAATTAAAAGAAACTTGCTAATGTTTAAAATAACAGATTTGACTAATTATTTGTCTTATACCTTGACTTACACTATTTCTTCCATCTGGAAAATCTACCTCATTCTAACCCTACATGTCTATGTCCTACCTACCCTTCATGATTTCTTTCAAATGATACCTTCTCCATCTAAATCTTGTTTCTTTCCTCAGAACTCCCAGCATCTTATTTAACCATTTAGAGTTCACATTATATATAAGTCCACAATCAATGGTGGCTATCATTATTATTAAACACTGGATCTTTCCAGTTCTATAAATGTTCTTATTCTCTCCTGCCTTCCTTTGCCTTCTTCAGTGGATGGATCGAACTCAAACTACATATTTAGTATTGTGATAATATTTTTATTCTCTTTTAAAATAAATGGTTCAATTTTTAATTTTTAATATCAACAGGTTAAAGTAATATTTTTATTCTAAAGTTTCAGATTTTCAAACACAGCAGAAAATGATTTAAGATGTCTCTTTAGAACTCATAAACACACGCAATTTTAAAAATTAAGAGTTAAATCTGAAACATGCTGCTGAGAGTTAATGTGGATGCTATCATATTAAAGGCCTTTGGAGGCAAGCAAGCATAGTTTACACGCCATCGGACCTATTTATAGAGCTGACTCCTTTTTGCAATGTCAACTGTAACCTTATACTTATTTTAAGCCTCAGTGTCTCAAATATCAGCCTCTACTAGTTGTACAGTTCTCCCTTATTTGATATCAGAGAGCCCAATGGAGCCTTCTGAAGAACCTAGTCAGATTAGCAAAGATAACTTTTTAGAAGTTCCTAGTTTATCTGATTCTCTTTCTGAAGATGAAGAAGTTAAAGCTACCTTCAGACCTGGCTTCTCCCCGCAACCTAGCAGACGAGGTTCTGATTCATCTGAAGACATTTACCTGGACTCTCCACCATCAGGTGCAAGAAGAGTTTCATTTGCTGACACCTTTGGATTCAATCTTGTGTCTGTTAAAGAGTTTGATTCCTGGGAATTACCGAGTGGTTCAAATGATTTTGACTTAAGGAAGGACGTTTTCCACACAGAAGAATATGTTTTATCTCCACAATTTGTCTTGCCTTCTTCAAAAGAAGAGCTTATGCAACAACTTCAAGTACAGAAAGCGATACTGGAATCAACCGAGTATCCTCCTGGATCTACAAGTATGAAGGGCATTATTCGAGTTTTGAATATTTCTTTTGAGAAGTTAGTATATGTGAGAATGTCCTTAGATGACTGGCAGACATATTATGATATATTAGCAGAATATATTCCAAATTCATGTGATGGTGAAACTGACCAGTTCTCCTTTAAGATAACATTGGTTCCTCCTTATCAAAAAGATGGCAGTAAAGTTGAGTTTTGTATACGTTATGAAACTTCTGTTGGTACATTTTGGTCAAATAATAATGGCACAAATTATGTATTGGTTTGTCAAAAGAAAGAACAAGAGCCGGAGCCTGAAAAACTACAGGAAGACGTTCCTAATAGACAAATAAAAGGCTGCTTAAAGGTAAAATCAAGGTGAGGATATATCTTACATCATTACTTTTCATAATTTTAAAGTTTTTAAAAGTCATTCTTTATTTCACTACTAAGAAATAGCCATGCTGTTTAAAAATATAGTCTTGTTATGTATAAAGCAATGGTGTTAGGCTTTAACAAGGTCAGTGATATTTGAATAATAGCACTGTGTCATCTCTCCTCCAGATGTAAGGAAAATATGGGTATAATGTAACTGAGAGCAGGGGGAGTGAAATATGTATATTTCCTACCTAATGAGCTATAAATTGCTAAAATTTAAACCATGGAATCTAGATTCTTAACATGTAAAACTGTTTATTTTGCCATTTAAAGTATATTTATGTTTAGTGTTTTAAATTTTTTTGCTGTACTTAAAAACATTTCTGATGAGCATAAAACTGTGTTTCAATATGTACCTAGTGCTCAGAAATTCATAGACTTCCCCTCAAACTTTTCAATGACATTTAGTTGTATAGGGATGTCTGGAGTGATACATATTTAGTTACATTTTAAGAGCTATGATGACTTTAGTGATAAGCTAAGATAAAGTAGTATATGAGTGGTATATGAATTATCTATAAAAATTATAATTATAACCAAATGTAACATTATAGAACACAAAGTAGTATAATTTAGTAAAAGTAAATGGAGCAGAATAAAAAAAATGACCCAAGTAGAAATAAGGATATTAGCTTTATAGATTAGAGATTTGGGATATGACCCTTCATTAGTAACCTTGCTCTCTTGTTAATGTAAAAAAATAAAATAAAAATAAATGGGTATTCAGTTCTGTCTGTTGTAGAGTTGGTTCATTTCTATGACAGTAGGTGAGTAGATAAAACATCCAGGAGGAGATGGATGTCTCCTGCTCCTCAGAGTCCCAAAGGAAAATCACATTGCTGTACCAGCCACAGGCAAAAGCTTGATTATTTTCTGGATGGTCCATCCTAACTGTCATTAGACCCAAAGATTCTAGTAACTGCACCAGAAATAGTGTAATATGACGAAAAGGGAACTGTATTAGGAATCAAGACATCCAGATTCTAAGTGGACTTAAATAAAAACATAAAGAATTACATTGGAAAATTTTTAATCTCTCATGCTTTAATGCCTTGATCTATTATGTGATAATAAATAATAACCACTAAATGTGCTATTCTAATGCATTAATGAACTAAATATAATGTAAGTGAAGCAATTCAATCATATAAAATATTTCTGTTTTCATTATCCTTTAAAGTAATTTAAAGATTGGTTTACCCGACTTTGTGAGTTATGCTGTCTTTCTTAGTCCAAATAAACTTTCTTAGGTTTTAACTGATGCTATTGAGAAATAATAAAATCATAATCTGTGTGCTAAAATAATTTATGTTTATTAGATTACTCAGCAAAGTTTTAGCTATGTAGACAAAATATGTTCAACACGACTTAATAAACTAATTTGTCATAAACATACACATATTAAATACTTTACAAATAAGATCATCATCAGTGAATAATGTACAGGCTGCAACTTGGTCTATATATTAGAGAAAAGCAAAATTTAAAAAAGGCAAAGCCGTATTGTCAAAGATCTCATAAAAGAAGGAGTATTTAACTCTGGATTTTTCTGCAAGTTAGAAACACAGTTTAAAATTATAAGCATTACAAGCTGAACTATGGTAAAGATAGCGGATTCCTTTGATAGACCAAACTTGACTTGAAAATAAGAACAAAAATGGATAACTGCTAGACCTAATCTACCCCAGTCTTGATATTATTGAAACTTCTCCTAGTCTAAGATAAGTATAACTGGATATATATCCATACCCACATTTATATTCAGAACAGTAATTGTTAGGTTCATAGCGGACACCATTCAAGTTTTAATGTTGCTTTGGGGAAAAACTTGAGAAGAACTAAACCACAAAATGGTCTAAAGGCCTGTAAAGTTTCCTAATGAGTTATAAAAATGGAAAAAATCTCTCTCCTTCAAAACCACAAATACATTTTCTGCACTTCTATAACTTAAAAATGACCAACATAATTCAAACCACATTTTGAAAAAAAAAATGCATTTGCCTCTGGAGAAGGCCTTTTGTGCTAAGTTTCAGTCCAACATGAATTTTTACATCTGATTTATATACCACTCAAAATGGAGTGTATAAAGGAAATCCTGACAGATCCTTAGAACAGCATGTGCCATAATAGAATATTTATACAGCTTTTCCATGATATAATTTATATGCAATGGGGTTTCAAATATTCCTAAAACTCACACAAGAGAGCATTATCAAATTTCTAAATGAATATTGCAGTTGGATTTCATTGTGAAGAATTTGGTTAGGGAAAAATAGCACATCTTATTAGTGTTCCTTTACAAAATATGTACTCAGCTAAAGCAAAAATTCACTAACACTGATTTGATCAAAAAAGTTACAGCTTCTAAAATATCTTCCTTCCTTCAAAAGTTACAGAATTTTGTAGTTTAATTTAGAGGTCACTTCTTTGAGAAGATAAATGCAGAAGAGAAATATATGTGAATTTTTACTTCATATATACAGGTAGATTAATAATAGTATGTAATATAAGTCAGAGTTAGACTAAAAATAAGTCTGTCTTAACGTAGAGAGTAGCAACTAACGTGAATTCCTCTTGATTTCAAAGTTAATTTGCTATCAGGGTCTCAGAGATTGTATCTTCTAAAAGCATCAAGAATCCCTTCTAACAGGTACAGAATGAACTGTGGGAATACATTTAGTGTGGTAGGATTTCTGTTATGTTAGTCACCCTAGGCATGATGTTTTCTCTACGGAAGATTTTTTCAGGTCAGAGTTTGCAAGCCTCCACATTGATGTGGTTGTCTGATTTTTTATTTTTGGTTTTTCTTTGTTCTTATTAATCTATCCCCTTTGGATACAAAGAAATATCTAGTTGGGGGGTGGAGAGAATTTGTAACTCATAGGCATGTGACCGAGAGTGACCCAGAGGTATTTAATTGCACTGAAAGGCATGCATCATGAGATACTTGATAAGTGTCACCACAGATGTAGTACTGGAGTATGTGTTAGCAAACAAACTAAGCAGACTGCTGATCTATGTCCCATGGAGATTATTTCAAAATAAGTGACCAAAAGAATTAAATAACATTGACAGAAGTAATATTAGATATATTAGATAAATAAACTAAAAATAACACGCAGAAGCAATATACCTTCAAAGTTAAAATTTGGGTTTCAGAGATAAACATATCTGGGTTTGAGTCTAAGCTGCACCGCATGCTGGCTGTGTGACCTTCTGCAAGTTAAACTCATACTCCTTCTGTTAATTGTGAATAACAATGGTACAATCTCATAGAGATTGTTAGAGATTTCCATAAAATAATACATATAAAGTTTTGGCCTAGTGTATGGCACATAGTAAGTTATCAGAAAATAATAACTCCTGTAAAAAGCCAAGGCTAACTCTAGCTTTAGGTGGATCTGAAAAACCCCAGAGAGGCCCAAATTGTCCAAAAGTTTCTCTTTTCTTTCTTTTCAGAGTTTCTGAAATTTCTGTTTTGGAGAGCAATTTTCTTTGTTTTTTTCAGGATTTTAATCAACAAGGGAAACCCACTGAATTGTCAGTTTTCTTGAGATGTGTGTTACCTGATATCTGGAACATCTTAAAGTTGGAAAAGATCTTAATGACTATTAAAATTTTCATGTTTAATAAATTAAAAAATTGAGGACTAGATCAAAAGGGTTAAAAAAGGCTTGATTGTGGTATTGAACAGACACACATATTTATCCCAGTTAATATTCACTTAATAACTATGTGGCTACGGACATATTATTTTACTTCTCAAAGACGCTATTTATTTATATGTAAAATAGGGGCAATGGTCCTTGTCCAGTCTTGCGATGATTAAGTTAACATAAAATGAGATTATATTTTTAAAGCTTCTAGTAAAGTGTTGGGCACATATATAGCCATCAAAACTCAAATATAATTGCCATCATTATTATCAAATTGTGTTCAGCTCATTTCTTGGTTCTTGGACTTGTGTTATTTCTTCTGACATCATAGTCTTCTTGTTAGGGTTTCAAAATTCATTCCATAAGTGTTTATTAAGGGCCTGTGTGTCAGGTACTGTGTTGTTAGGTACAAGGTTGGAAACATGACTCAGTGAAGACCAGAGGCCCCAAGGAAACAGTCCTCACACGGGCTGAGAGCAGGGGGGTGAGGGGAGAGAACATTAAAGCCAAGCTCAGATTCTTTTTTTTTTTTCAAGCTCAGATTCTTCAGGTAAAACAAGGGAAGCCACAGATGAAAAATAAGAACCACTTACATGACATTTTGAGTTTTCTCAAATCTGTGATCAATAACTGATCTTGAGTACTGGCCAGGGGACTGACCTTTTCAGCATATCCTTTTCCCTACCAACAGCTGCTAAATGTTCCCAACTGTTGGGTACACAGACTGACTTCATATGGTCTTGTATTTTATTAAGTGAAACCAATTTATTATTTTAAGTAATGAAATGGCATGATATAGGTGTTGGATGGTATTTATAACTTGGCCAGGTGAATGCAAATAAATTCCTGAAAGATTTCAATGCCAAAGGAAAAAAAAAAGATCACTCTTCAGTTTCTGTACATGAGGAATAATAGAAACAGGCACATTCAAGAATGGGAATGAGAGAGAGGCTTTCTAAAGTATGACTTGAAGATTACAGAGAGTTTATCTTTCAGGGTGGTAAATTGTTTAAAATGAGGCCAAGAAAAACATTGGAAAATGGTGCCTAATATATGCTCACATTGCATGCTCCAGTCAGAGCTATAGCATTGTGAGACTTCCTTAATTTACACTTACAGTATAATCTGGAGCCCTGGAAATAGTCCAAAGAAGTGTAAATAGCCCCATGAAGCCTTTAGGACTTAATATATTCCATAACTAACCTGTTTTGAGTCCTGACTAATTGTGGAAGCCTGGTCTGTTTAAGGGAGGGACCTCTGGCAAGGCCACATGGAAACATAAAACACAGCTGCAGAGGGCCCGTCAAGAGGACTGTTTGGAAACTGCCAGCTGGTTGACAACAAGGAGCCAACTAGCTTAGAGTTTCCTTGGAGATCTACCAGGGCTTTGTGGCTTCCTGGTCTTTTGGGAAATCCAGACTCCTATAAGCCTTGACTTTCCCTAGAGTAGTTTTGAACCTTTTCTGAGAGAAGAGGGTCTCATCACTCAAGAGTTTCTCTCCAACCCTAGCTGAAGGGAATCACTATAGATGCCAGGCCTCAAATGGATCCTCTGAGATCTCTAGGAGCCTAACTTCCCACCTGAAGCCCATCTGCAGCCTGTAAAAATGGAGCGGGGGCCAAGAACACAGGGCCAATAAAACTCCAGGCAAAAGATGATTGTGAAGTGGGACACAGATTTTTTACCTTCTTCCAGTTCTGCTGACTGTGACTCCTGTCTTTGTTCCAAGGTTTCACCTCAACAGGCCAACAGGAATAGTGTAAGGGCAGTTACCCCAAGGGCAGACACCTGAAGTGGGCCTGATTGCCCACTACATTGTCAGACTTAAAAGATCATACAGATATAGGTGTATGTGTGTTTATATGTGTATGCACACATTTACACAATACAGACACACAAAACTCCTCTTCTTAAATGCAGACACCTCTAGGATGGAAGGGACTATACCTACCTTATAGCAAATTAAAGTCAACTGCACAAATGGGCTTTGAGTTTGGATTATGACAATAGAAATGGATAATTTTAGAGCAGAGAGCACTATGGGGTACAGGCAGATTTGAGTACAGAGTTGTGGTAAGAGCTCCACAGAAGCAGGCGGACCCAGGGGGTCTAGAGTATGTGTGTGTATTTGGGAGGGAAGGAGGATTCCAAAAACAATAAGGCATACTGGAAGCAGTGTAAGCAGTAAAGTAGGGCATATTTGGGCTTTCATTCTTACTAATTAGTAGCTGTATGAACTTGGATAAATTATACTTTGTATCCATTTTATTCAGATATAAAATAGGGATATAATTTCTACTTGGCAGAGTTGCTATGAAAAATTCATTAGCTAACATATATAAACATCTATCCCAGTTGCTGACACTTTGTAGATACCCAAAATGATATTGGTGATAAATTCCTTATTTTAAAATCTTATATATGGCTAGCCCTATGACCAAAATTAATGGGGAAATGTTTTTTCCCCCTCAATATCATTCCTGCTACCTAGACCCAGGTTAGTACAAATCCATAGTTTTGTAGCTCAGTTGGTAAAGAATCTGCCTGCAGTGCAGGAGACTCAGGTTCAATCCCTGGGTGGGAAAGTTCCCCTGGAGAAGGAAATGGCTACCCACTCCAGTAATCTTGCCAGGAGAACCTCATTGACAGAGGAGCCTGGTGGGCTACAGTTCATGGGGTCACAAAGAGTCAGGCATGACAGAGTAACTAACACACACACACAGTTTTAGAATTATGGGTTTTTCAATAAGTTTTGGGGCACTAACTAGGGAAACTAATATTTTATAGCATTGCTACTATGGGGGGAAAATGATTCTCAAATTCCAGAAACTTCTGGGCTACAAAAAATTTTTGGAACATCAACCAGAAACTAGGTATTTTTTTAATGAACTACAACATGTTTTTTCCTTAAGGTAGTTCTTCTTAAGATGGTTCTTTTTGACTAAAAACTGAGTTGGCTATACACAGTTTCATCTTATCATCTCTGAATATATACATGAATAGAGAGTGAAATTTAATTTGATATAATTTTTTCCTCTAAGAAGATATATTATACACCTTTGAATTTTAACCATTCCTTTGCTTTTAAAGCATTTTCTGTACCCCACCACTGTATAAAAAGAAAAGGGTCCTCAGGACATAACTCTCAAATCTTTTCAGGTTTTTATTCTGCTTCTTTAATAACTTTTCTTGGGTAACTGGCATGGTAGTATTATTATCTATTATATAAATAATACTGAAATTTCCTGTTAGTATGGTGGTGAGTATCCCCACCTGTCACGCTGGAGACCAGGGTTCGATTCCACAGTGGGAAGGCACTGGAAACCTTTTGGACTTCCCTGGTGGCTCAGACACTTAAGAGCCTGCCTGCAATTGGGAGACTCAATTTCAATCCCTGGGTTGGGAAGATCTCGTGAAGAAGGACATGGCAACCCACTCCAGTATTCTTCCCTGGAGAATTCCATGAATAGAGGGATCTGGAGGGCTATGGTTCATGGGGTCACAAAGAGTCGGACACGACTGAACAACTAACACTTTCACTCTCATATAAATAATAACTGGTTCTGAAACCTTAATCAGACCATCCTCCTGTTTAAAGATTTTATGACAAATAGAAATAAATTGGCACATTGTACTGTTACACAGCACTGTTTAGTAATAGAGACCAACTGTTCATTAAAAAAACCTGTCTTAAGAAATTTCACTGTTCCCTCCCCTTACAGTTACTCTGAAAACTGTCTGTCTGTGTTGCATAGCAGTGCTATTCAAGTTACAACTAGAAATGCAATTCAAACATCGTAAGACAATGATTTGTCCTGTGTGCAGCTGTGGATTTGGATTTCATTCACCCCTTTTGAAATTTGCGAAGTAAAAAAGATCAAAATATCCCCAAGCTTTAAGTCTACAAAGCATGCCAAACTGTAGATGCTTTTACTAATTATGTGAAACAGATTTTATAACCCATTTAACACTGATGGTACTCTGCTTATTTTACAGAATTAAAGCATGATACAAAGCTAACCTATTGATAATGAAGTTATAAGAAAAACCCCAAACTGATTTTCACTTTTAAAAATTATGATAGACGTCTTCACACAATTACAAATTACATAGAACTGCTTGGGTAACTTTCAGATTCATAAGCCATATAGGAAATAAAACAGTATTTTTGCTTTTTAATAAGATCTCCTCTGGGTGATTAATCTTAAAATAATATATTGTTACTACTTAAATATCTTGAGTATTTTACCAATAGAAAAATCTCACCAGATTTTAAAATTACATTCAGGCACAAGCAGAAAAAAAAATATGATCCTCAGATATAATCTTGAGTACGTATATAAGACTATTGTGTTTTAGTATAAATGAAATTATAATCATTTTTCCCAATGCTAATACAACACTTGATCTGAACAGTCTTCCTTGAATTGTATTGTAGGAGAGGCCATCTAATTCTATCCTTTGTTTTCAGGTAAAATTATTCTGAAAACTACCCAAGCATAATGCTTATAATATTCTCTTCTTAAACATCTCCCGGAGAGATTGTATTCTTTAGTAAAGTATTCTATCAGGAAATTCTATATCTTTCATGTAGTCATTCCTGTTGTTCTATGTCTTTAATCTTGTCATTTTTAATGCTGATTCTCAATTGAAATTGAAATTGAAATTCTCAATTCAAATAAATGTTGGAATTCCTATCCTTATACTTAAAGTTAGAATTACACTGTTTATGTGACTGATTTCTATTTGCTATGTCAAATAAGCTCAATAAATTTAGATCTCCCCTCGAGTTCCTAATTATTAAACTAATAAGCTAGTTTGTAGTGTTTCAATGCAAAAGTCAGAGAAGAAAAAGATCATCACTAAGCAGTGAATGATTGGACTATTATAAGGACTGTGAACCTCCAGAACCACGGTTATCAGGGGAAGCTGAATGGATTAGTAGGATAGCTAAGAAGCACTCTCAATCCTACCCTCTTTACCTTTGAGTCCTGATTATTGAACTCTTGTTGAAGTCAGAGAAGGAAATAGACTTCATTTTACTAAATTACAAAATTAAAAGTACTTCAGAAGATCATTCCATTTATTCCTCAATCCTGCATATAAAGTTAGCTGTATTAGATTTGTTGAAGCTCTCTTAGACAAATAGTGAATAATTTTGAATAATCATTACTATTTTCTAGAAATCTAATTTTTAATACAATTTCATTCAAAATATAATTTTATGAGTACATTGAAAAGAAAGTTTGAATAGATTTATAAAAATCAAATGTAATACTGATCAACTGAAATTTAAGCTATCTTAAATATCAATGATAAAATTTAAATGATTAAGTTTAAGTATCATTTTGTAGAAAGGTAAATACTGTGTCTACAAACAGAAGTCATTTGAATATATGTTAAAATTATTGATTTTGTGTCTGTATGTGTGTACAGTTTTCCCCCATATATGATTTTTAATTGAAGGGTAACTGCTCTACAGTGTTGTGTTGGTTTCTGCCATACATCACCATGAGTCAGCTATAGGTGTACATATGTCCCCTCTGCCTTGAACTTCGCTCTCACCTCCCATCACATTCCACCCCCCTAGTTGTCACAGAGCTCCAGTTTGAGTTCCCTGAGGTATACAGCAAATTCCCACTGGTGATCTACTTTACATATGGTAGTGTATATGTTTCCACGCTACTCTCTCCAAGAGTGTGTTACAATTTTAACTAAAAGGTATTGTTTGAAGGAATTAATATGTACAGAGTATTGGTATAGTCAATCTAGTCGATAATGTATTTGTTAAGTTAAACATGTGTGTGCGAAGTCGTTTCAGTCATGTCAGACTTTTTGTGATCCTATGGACTGTAACCCCTCAGGTTCCTCTGTCCCTAGGATTCTCCAGGCAAGAATACTGGAGTCGGTTGTCATGCCTTCCTCCAGGGAATCTTCCCAACCCAAGGATCGAACCTGCATCTCTTACGTCTCCTGCATTGGCAGGAGGATTCTTTACCACTAGCACCACCTGGGTTTCAAAAATTCTAAACAAGTCAATATATACATAAAATGAATGAATAAAATGATCACTTCAGCATGAAATTCTTGAGCTTCCTTCATATTTGTCTTCAATATCTGTGCTGAACTTCTAACATGGAGAAAGAATAATTTTGCCCACCTGCGTTCAAGTCATCCTTGATGCATTGCTTTTTTGGTGGAAAGTACACATATATGTACACATGAGCTTTTCACTTTTCACAAAGATAGTAATTTTCCAGTATTTTATACTGTTTGTATTAGTAATAATACCTCATTCAAAGCTAACTTTGGCAAACCAAGTTAAGTTTGAGATTATGCCAGTTATACAAACATTCAAGGCATTTATTTACAAGTATCATAAAACTCATGTAGTTCAGGGCTACTCCTATGGCGATTTATTCATGCTAGGCGACTTGCTTTTGCCCTTTCGTGGCTTTGACAAGCTTCCTTAAAACTACCTGCATTTCTGGCAATATTTTCCCATAGAGTAGCTACTCCCATGATGCAAAATAAAACAACTCCTTAAATAAAAGGGTTGATGTTTGCCATGTTTGCATCTGAGGCAATTTATAGGCAAAGAAATTAACATTCAGTGAAACTTTACTGTTTATCAATATTTGTATTTTAAGGAAGAGGACTTCTGTCATATACCCCTTTCTATATGTTTAGTCAGTGTTGTCAAGACTACCTTACAACAGTGGGCTCTCCCTGCACTTTCACAAGTTTCAGAAACGTTTATGTGTGTACCATCTTCCCAACTGGACTGCAAGGTCCTTGAGGTCAGTGATGATATATTAGTTTAAGCATTACTCCCCACTGTGACTAACAAAGGATTTCATGTGGAAAAGCTCTAAGAAAAATATTGATTAAACCTGATAACCATAAAGTCTGGTAAAATTCTAAAGTATTCATTCTGAATAATGAAGGAATAATTAAGGAATGAATTATGCTTATTATAACATTAATGATAAGTGGTTTTATTGGTTTCACAATCTTTAAAACTCAGGGGCCTTCTGGTCATCTCCATCTGGATAGCCAGGTGGCAAATTAATTCCCTTATGTCCAAAATCAAAGTTACCTTTCTCCTTCAATCCTAATCCCTCTTCTTTCATTCTATATTTTGTTTAAAATCATAGACATCATTCTAGTCATGCAAATAAGAATTGTCAACATAAGAAGTGGTGAAGTGATTTCTCTTTTGCCAACTCCTATTAATTCTGCACTCATATTCTATCCCATTGCCACATAAGTAATGATTGTGCATTTGATTAAAAATAAACATTATTTTTAAAATAAAGAATAAAGTATACAAAAACCATATTTACATATTATAAAAACAACAGATAAGAGGGAAATTTATCTCTGAATATTTGAATATTTGTTGCCTAAATTGACTCAAAATTGAATTTAGAATTGAACATATCACCTATATTAACATCTTGTAGTCAGTCTAAATTTACTTTCAGGTACCAGGATATCAAAGAAAGATCAAATTGAAAAATAAGTTAATATAGTCTACTATAGGAACTAAAGGATCATTCAGTCTTCCCTTCTTTCTTGTCTTCTAAAGAGCTGACTCATTTTCTTTGGGACCCTTTGGACTGTAGTCTGCCTGGAGCCTCAGTCCACGGGATTCTCCAGGCAAGAACGCTGAAGTGGGTTGCCATGCCCTCCTCTAAGGGATCTTCCTGACACAGGGATCAAACCTGTCTCCTGTGCCCCCTGCAATGCAGGCAGATTCTTTACCCGCAGAGTCATCGGGGAAGCCCACTGAGTCACTACAGTGTTACTATTCTGTAATGTCAAGTAATCTTAATATCCCAAAGAAATATCCATTGGTCAGCTTTTGGCTTCCTTCATACCATAGGGTTGCAAAAACTCAGACATGACTGAAGCAACTTAAGTCACAGACACACATGCCACAATCCAGACCAGTGGGAAAATAGAAAAATCCAACTGGTTGAGTAACAAAAGACCAAAAACAGATACTGTATGTCCACTGATCAGAACTGAGTCATTCATTCTTTCTTTTTGCCAGGACCATGGCCAATACTGATTATTCATGTTAGTTCTACCGCTGCTGCTTGCTGCACTCACTGATTCTGACAACTGTGGATTCCGATCTGGCTGTTGTTCTGTCTCCTTTTCTTTACCTGAATGACTTTCTTTGACTGGGCCTTTTGCCTCTACCAGATTCCTCCTGTGTACCTAAACCTAAACACCTAAACCATGTCCTCCCTGTCCTGAGACTGCAGATTCTTCGTCTTTGTTTATATGAAACCACAAAAACAAAAGCAATTAAAGAGGAATAATGCAGTGTATGTAAATGGTTAACCTTAAAACCTACCTAAAGGTAGAATAATGAATCTGCTACATTCTGTTGAGTACTTTAAAAAATTACTTTATATATTTTACACTTAAAGAAAACTTATAGGAATAATATGAAGATTTCCCATTTTCTTGTAAATTATATAATAGTCCAGTTGCATTGATTCTGTAGACAAAAGGATTTATCATTGAAAACCATAAGCAATGGTAACTTTCTGATGTGTAGCTAATTACTGATTTTAGCACAATATAAAGTATATTTAAAATTTTTTGTGAAAATAACAAGCTCAGATGGAAATAGTAGTTAACACTATATTATAATGCTTTTAATTTTTAATTATAGTATTTTTCTCTTTAAGATATAAGAATTAGCAAACATATTTTTAGGAAATTAGCATAAATAATTACATATTTTATATGGCAAAATAATAATAAACCCCATGTATAATAATATATTAATGATCTCTGACATCACTATCCTCAACTGTCATCTCATAGTTTTCCTAAGAGTTTTACTATAATTTTCCTAACATCCTAAAGAGCTTTACTGTATTAAACCTGACGTTTCCATCCGAAGTATAAATGTATTATTGAAGTAGGTAATGCATGGTATTTGTAAGTAGTTATATTTCATTTTCTCATAAGAAGTGTTTTAATGAAATGCTGAAAATTAAAGTTTTATTATTTACATTTGTTGTCCAATTAACTTTCAGTATGCAAGTGTGGATGGGTTCCTACTGAAAATGACATTTGTGAGACTGAATTGAACAATGCTGGGGGAATAGCTTAGCTATTGATTGAGCAGTCTGGAGGGGTATTCTTTCTCAGTACAACAGAATATACTTGTCTGTGACTAATTGTAACCTCTGAGGAAATTAATTTTTCAAAAACCCTCAAAATTATGTTGGTGTGATTATAAGAGTCTTTTTTTTTTTCTGTGTTATTTTTCAATTTCTGGAGAATCTCTTGACCACTTATGGTAATTTTGGACCAGTTTGCTTTCATTCTTTCAGTTTTTATCTGAGCATCTATAACATTTATTACAACTTGTCTACAAAACCAAGTGGGACTCTCATCTTATTCATGGACTGTAGCCCATCAACAGCTTTAAATTTATGATATTTTACTACTTTAACATGTTCGCTTGTTCTTTTACTCAGAAATATCTAATTATATAAACTTAAGGAATGCATGCTTTAAATGTCTCTCTTATTATTTCTTAAGTGATATAAAATTATCTCCCACTAGATCACTTTTATACATTGTAATCAATAAGGCCCGCTCCATTTACATAAGAAGAAATTTAGGCAACAAGGGATTTGTTTGATCAAGTTCAGGAAATACATAAGATGAAAAGTTGTTTTGTGATTTAAGTTGTTTTGTGATTAAGGTCTCTAATTCCCTGTGCTCCAATAAGCCAATTAATCACAAAGAAATTATGGAGCCCTTGTTTTCTTCTAGTTAGCTTCTATTTTCAAGCATTAATTTGGTTAACAGATAATATTTATGAACATGAGAAGTTAGCTATCAACACCGCATGTGCCGAATGGAATGACACAGACAGAGGAGATCACAGGAGATACGAACATAAGCATTAGAGAAATGATACACTGCTGGCTGCACTGATTAGAAACAGTATGACAGAGGAATTGAACTTGATCTTGAATGGTAAGACGTGGGTAGGTAGAGAAGAGTTAGGAGACTGTTTACAGAGAGTAAAAAATACTTGTGGACACAGCAGCAAATAGATAAGTAGGTGGTTTTGTTAGTCAATTTGACTGTCTGGAATGGAAAGAATTGTGAGTCAAACTTGAAGAACAAGGTTGAGAAAGAATTGCACAGTCTTGTTAAGACCAACGATTTTGAATTTAGTTCCTAATGTCAGGGACAAAGTATTATTTTAGCTATATCAATTCGGAAAGCGCATGCAGAATAAATCAGAGAAAAGTGGAGAGAAAAGCATGAACTAGGTCACTGTCCATAAGAAGGGACATAGATTTTCTACATTCATAACTGTTTATTACTGTTTTATATGTATGGAATGTTTAAAACATAGGTTTTATCCTTTCTCATTTTTAATATCAATAATTGAATTATGCTATATATCATCTTTAATGTAAATAAACATGTACATATTTTGCTACTAATTATTAGACATTTCTACACTATTTCATGCCTGATTTATTTTACTATTCTGGTGACACTTAGGGGAAAATTACTGCTATAGGTGAAATTTACCACTATAATTGTTTTTTCACCCAAATTCTTCCTTCAAAATCTAACATTTATGTTTTAATTTCATGAAAAAGGTTAGTCCAGGTATTTCAGTCTTTATCCTCTTGGATGGATACGTGGAAATTACACCAACATGGTTTTTCTATAATATCAAGATTGAGAGGGTATTGATCTTGGTTCAGATGAAAAAAAATGATCAAAGTATTACTAGCAAAGTTCTAACTTTGCTTTTCAGCTTGTATATTAAAAGGGAGTAAAAAAAAGATTAGTAACTAGAATAAATGATCTTCATACATTCGACAAATATTTATTGAATACCTACTATGTGCCAGGTACTGTTCTGAGTACTAGAGATACATCAATGGAAAAAAAATGACAATCCCTGTCCTCATGTAGCTTACATTCTAATGGAAGGAAAACTAATAGGTAATAAACATAAATATTAATAATCTTGAAAGACGATATATGCAATTGAGAATATAAAGAGCAGAGCAGAACAAGAAGAATAAGAAATAAAGACTACTTCATTGAGAAGATGATAAGCGATCAGATAAGCCTAACGTATTCCTGTTGTCAGCCTCAGACCGCACAACTGGTTAATGGGCAGTTCTCTAGTCGCCACAACAGAGGCCAACTCAGATGAGAGAGGAGAGGACAGACTTGACCAGGAAGCCTTCTCCCACTAGTACGATGACTCAGGGTGCTAGAGCAGTTGACCGGGGAAGACAGTGCTCTTCAAGAATTTGTCTTCCACATTTCAGTGACCGGCGTTTTGAATGTTGTTACTGAATTCACTGATTTAGTTTCTTCAGCACTTCTCCACGTACCCCTTGTGAATTGGCAAGGTGTCCTATATCTAACTGTCTATATCTGTTATCATAATATTACTCTGGATTAGGGTGTTGATTTCTGGCATGAATAAATCTGGGGGGAGAGAGCTCCATGCTGAACAAAGCAGCCACTGCAAATATTCTAAGGAAGTTCAAGATCTCCCCTTTTGTTTGCATTAGGTTTTCATGCTCCTCAGGTCCCCGATACAGTCTTGGGCTTGTTTCCCACAGGATCCGTCACTACTCACAAGGTCTCTGAGAGAAGGAGGGAGTACAGCATAGGTACAGATGAAAACACATCATTGGCAGTTTATCTTTGGCATCAACTCTTTTAGGGTCCCTTTCTGCTTTCTCTGGCTGTCCAAATCTCTGTATCCTATCTTTTAGATCCATCTTTGCTACTGAAGGACTGAGTTGCAATTTTGTCTTGGTGAAGGTGCAGTTGTATTATTGTACCTAACATGATTTTATTTTCAAAATGTTCCAATTATCCTAACAATTGACTGTGTTGTGCTGTATTTAATCACTCAGTCATGTCCAACTCTTTGCAACCCCAGGGACTGTAGCCCGCCAGGCTTCTCTAGGCAAGAATACTGGAGTGGGTTGCCATGCCCTCCTCCAGGGGATCTTCCCAACCTAGGGATCGAACCCCAGGTCTTCCACATTGCAGGCAGATTTTTTACCTCCTGAGTTACCAGGGAAGCCCAAGAATACTGGAGTGGGTAGGCTATCCCTTCTCCACAGAAACTTCCTGACCCAGGAATTGAACCAGGGTCTCCTGCATTGCAGGTGGATTCTTTACCAGCTGAGCTACCAGGGAAGCCCCAACAATAGATTATGAGTATTGTAATATTGAATAAGTTTATGTAAATTTATATCTGTGAGAAGAAAATATTCTTCATAAAATCAATGCCATATACATATAAATTAAGCAAACCATTTTACATTTATGATTTGGAAAGACAGTAAATGTAATCTTTCAGGTTACTTCACTTTTGTAGCAAATAAGGGAAAAAGAAGACCTGAATGTATACAGTTTTGATCTTTCATATAAAACATTATTTTACATATTAAAAACTCCAAACACATTAAACTATCAGTATTGTCCACAGATATATTTAAGTCATTACATTGCATATTCTGTTTTTTTTTCATAACTGTCACCTCATCACTACCATTTTCATCTCAAGACTAATTGTCTCTTTTATGGGATCTAACCAACTAGTGTCCTTGGCAATGCAGTTTATTGTCCTTGCATTTACAATAATTGTTGGGGCAATTTGCCACATAGTGCAATTGGAAGACATTTTACCATCCCAGGTTTAAGTCTTAATAAACACCATCAATTTTATAATCAACAATATAGTTGTTAGGGTAGAGAAGATTAATGTCTCTTACCCTAAATAGCATCTAGATTCCCTTTCTAAAAAAAAATCAGTAAATTTAAATTCATTGATGTATGAATTGGTAATCCCCGTGATGAATATAAATTAATTGTTTTATAGACCTAACAGGAGCAGAAGTAAAATCTCTATAAAATTTACATTAATGCTAGCCTGCGTGGTTATATATATCCTCTCCTCCTCCCACCCCAAAGAAAATCTTCAGTTCAGTTCAGTTGCTCAGTCGTGTCCGACTCTTTGTGACCCCATGGGCTGCAGCATGCCAGGTCTCCCTGTCCATCTTAATAGCAGAGTATTTTTACTGAAGTATATATTTTCTCACTATCCATACTTTGATATAGTAAAAACCAGTGTAGAACAGTAGTGTAAAGCAGTGTTTCTTAAGCTTGGGTGCACATCGGAAGGGGAAAACTAAGGCACTCCCACCCAGATCCTCCTATAAGACCACAATTTCATTGGTTGGGGTTGGGTTGCAGTCACAGATTTTTAAAAAGCTCCTCAGCTGATTCTGACTTGCAACGAGTTGTGAATAGTATAAACAAAAGGTGAAACACAGGTATTTTGAGTTGTAACTTTTAAAAATTTTTTGAAAATCACTTAGTCTCAATATCCACCAAAAGAGTAACACTATTAAACAAAGAAAAAATTAGCAAATAAAATAATTCTGTTGCAAATATGGCATGGGGGAATTTTTAAGCATTAACAGCAACATTAAGGACTGTGGGAATTAAGATACCAAAGGTTAAGATTTACAAATAGGGCGTTTATTAAAGAAATTTTGTCCTATCATTCGTGAGGACTTGGGAAAGAGAAAAAAGACTCATTAAATAGCATGGTAAAGTTAATTTCCATTTAGAATGAAATAAGCTTTCAGAAAGTATTTACTTTTTGAAAAGTGTATATTTTACAATTTGGAAAAATCAAACTTTTAAATATGGTATGTAATTAAAGGATATGATCTTTCAGTCTGATCTCTTTGCAAGCCCATGCACATGCACAGTTGCTATTGTCTTCCCTGGGTTTGAGTTATGGATCTTATTACAGTTGACCCTGTATGGATCCTCTATGAACCCTGTTATGGATCTTAATACAATGACGATATCAGGGGTGCTGACCCTCTTTGTAGTTGAAAATCTGAGTATAACTTATAGTTGGCCCTACATACACTCAGTTCCTCTGTATCCATAGTTCTGCATCATCAGAGTTAACTAACTGCAGTTCAGGCAGTACTATAGTATTTACTATTGAAAAAAATGTTGGCATATAAATGAACTCATGCAGTTCAAACCTGTGTTGTTCAATGGTTAACTGTATTTTCTTCTATAGGATTCCATACTTCCCCAATCCTGAAAGGTACGGCTGTGATTTTAAATGGCCAGTTTTAATTTATCATTCTTCAGACAGTAAGCTCTGTGAAGGCAGAGTTGATTCAATCTGTTTGTGCTAGTGGTTTAATTTCTAGCATGATCTAGCATGATGCCTAGCACAAGTTAACTATTTGTTGAATGAATAAACATTAAATTTTGTCCAACATTATTCTAACTTAGCCTGGTTTCCAATCTAAGTTATAATAATGTAGAAGGACAGAATTCTTTTAAAGCCACTCGATAGCTGTATTCTTCAGAATGTTAAGTGTAAAGTCTTGTGCCATCATGTTAAAAGTGTGGCAGAGATCCCCATCTTTGGCAGCATAACTGCATCCCTGCAGGATTTAGCTCTTTGTCTGACACCTTCATCAATCCCAGCCTGTGTCCCAACTTCTTCAGTCAACTCTTCCTTGTCTTTTAGTTCATATTGGCTCTCATCTTGTCCTTCCCAAACATCATACTGCTCTTCTAATTACAGACTTATCTCAGTGAGCCCTTCACACTTCATCTTCTCAGGACTCCCTGGTAATGTATATCACTTTACTTAATCAGGGATCCAAAAGCTTTCAACTGGGAGAGCCATCTTGACACAGATGAGCTCCTCCTGCCTACTCCATCTCCTCCAGTGAAAGGCACCAGAGGAATAATACAGTGTTTGTACTCTAAGCTTCTTAAATCAGTTGGATTTCTTTTCTTGAATCTGTAGGTTTGTTTGCTTCATCTCTGAATCTGCTTACATCTACTCCAGTCTAGAAATTAGCTAGGACCAATAACTGGTGTATGTTTTCTAGCATCACAGTATTGAAATTAACATGAACAAGAATATGAGATGTAGATAATTGCATGTGATAACTACATTTATAAAGATTATTTATTTTAAAAATGATATCACTTCCTATTTAAAGAATTTTAATCGAATAGATTCTATGTAGCGTATCGGCAAGTTAGCAAAGATCTTAAAGCTAATTTAAAAATTCTACTGCTTGGACATTATCCAAGTTAAGCACTCTGCACTCCAAAGGACATAGTCAGGACAGTGAAGACAGGAGAAAACACTTATAAATCATGTATCTAATAAGTGTCTTACTCAAAAGAACTCTTACAGATCAATACTAAAAAGACAGTCTAATCTGAAAATTAGCGAAGGATTTAAATAGGTATTTATCTGGAGAAGATATATTAATGATCAATAAGCTGCAGTTTATGGCATAGCAAAAGAGTTGAACACAACTTAGCAATTGAACAACAACAACAAAGAGCAGGAAAAAGAACTCAATATAATTAGCTACTATGAAGTAAGTGAAGTGAAAGTCACTCAGTCGTGTCCTGCTCTTTGCAACCCTATGGATTGTAGTCCATGGAATTCTCCAGGCCAGAATACTGGAGTGGGTAGCCTTTCCCTTCTCCAGGGAATCTTCCCAACCCAGGGATCAAACCCAGGTCTCCCACATTGTAGGTGGATTCTTTACCAGCTGAGCAACAGGGGAAACCCAGTTACTATGAAAATGCAAATCAAAACCACAATGAGATGCCACTTTACACCCACTATAATGACAACAATCAATAAGAGAGATAATAGTAAGTGTTGGTGAGAATGTGGAGAAACTGAAATTATAGGATTATCATAAACCCAGCCATTTCACTTCTAGGTATCTAACCAGGGGAAATGAAGACACATGTCCGTCCAAACACTACGTAAATATTCACAGAAGCACTGTCTACAAGAGCCAAAAGGTGGAAACAACTCAAATACCCATCAACTGGTGAATGCATAAATAAAGTCAGTGTATGTATACAATGGAATACTATTCACCAATAAAAATGAAGTGTTGATACATCCTGTAACACTGATGAACCTCAAAAACATTTTCCTCCATAAAACAGGGAAGATGCCAAAAACACATACTGCATGATTCTCTTTAGTATGAAAAGTACAGAACAGGCAAATATATTAAGACAGAAATAAGATTAGTGGTTGCCTAGGACTAGGGAAGAGTGATTCTAACAGTCACATCCTTTTGGGGGGTTCTGGAAATGTTCTAAAATTAGATTAGGGTAGTAACTGCACAATTCTGTAAATTGAACAGATCTGAATTAAACATTCAAAATGGGTGGATTTTGTGGTATGTAAATTTTATTTCAATAAAGCTGTTACCTTAAAAATTATATTACTAATTTTGTGTAGAGATAGAAATATTTTATGATAAACAGATCTTGATTTCTGAGCTGCACTGCAGAATTTAGGGTTTATAAGTTTAGAAATAAGGGTCTATTTCTCCTAAAATTTAGTGGAGAAATAATAGTAAAAGCTTGTTTTGTTTTTTAGATAAGTCTAGAATAAAATGGAGAAGGAAATGGCAACCCACTCCAGTGTTCTTGCCTGGAGAATACCAGGGACGGGGGAGTCTGGTGGGCTTCTGTCTATGGGGTCACACAGAGTCGGACGCGACTGAAGCGACTTAGCAGCAGCAGCAGCAGAATAAAATGAGAAGAAAATGAATATAGGTTAGCATATAAAGTCCCAGAAGAAAAACTGTATTTCCCATACATGGTATGTGTATAAGCTTTAAAAGATACTTGAATACCTTTCCATGACTTCTATAGCTAATTCTGTTGTGGGAATAAGGAATATAAGTTTAATTCCCTTCTTCATAGTATGTTAATTCAAGAACTGAACAGCTTTCACTCTATAACATTTTTCTTATTGTTTCAACAGGGAATGCAGACATTAATTTTGTCTTTTTGCAAAGTGTAAAGTGTTGATGTAATAATAATAGCTAATACTTACTGATTGCTTGCTGTATGCCAGACACTGAGCAGTTCAAATCCATTTCCTCACTCATGTGTTACACTGGCACAAACACTTACTCGGCTTACTTAATTGCACTCTTCTTTCTTGTGTCCTCTTTCATGGCCTTTCTCTGCTCTCTTTTTCTTTTTTCTGCTCCACTACTCTTTCCCCACCCACCTTTAGAGCAAATTATTCAACTGTTGGCTACACTATTTGTTTCAGAGTTTTACTTTTTAAAAGCAAGTGTTTTGTTCACATTGTTCTGCCTTTGGCCAAAGACCAATTTGATATTACAGAAAAATATCAAATCAGATTTTGTGTTGAATTTTGAAATGTTCACCTGGTTTGTTTATATAAACCTGCCTTAAATCAAAGAAATGTGGGCTGAAGCGGAGGAGGTCTTTGAAAGTGAAGTGGTAGATTCCACAGGAGAGTAGAATCTTTTGTGAAAAAATCTGCAACAGAGGACAAAAGAAAGAAAATACTAGTTCACAAAAGGTGTGGGTGAAGGACTGGCAAAGCAAACCTATAACAGAAGATGTGGACATTTGTGAGTATGCCTCAGTGCATTGCATTAATAATTTGCGTATTAAGAAGTCACGAGTCTTCATATTAATGAATCCCTAACTAGTCTCTGACACAATAGACTGAGCGTCCCTGGAGGAGTCATTATGGCCCATCATGTCAATGATCCGCATATTAATGACTCCCTTACAGGCTCATCAACAGGTAGCCTCATAGGCTTCCATTGAGTTCTTTTTCATTTGCTTTTTAAATGTACCTTCTCCTCCCTTCCTTTTGTAATAAATACTATTGTGAATAATTGACAAAAAGGTGCATTAAGATGATTTTAATGTGATCTAAGTTCACAAAAGCATTACATTTAGAAATAATACGTTAAGACTTTCTGAGTCTGCCTATAAAACTTTTCAAAAGCAGTTACATACAAATCCAGTTTGATAATAGCATTATTATTTGGATTTTAACACAAACCATCCAATCTAATTTATCATATTTCTCTTTTCACTGATATATCAATTTATGCTATGATTAGCATAAGTAGAATAGCTAGTTTAAAAATGTTTGTGAAACTGAATTTCTTGAAAATGGAAATGAATTTCAATGGATTTCATACTATAAAGATTACTAAACACTTACTAAAACCATAAAACTAAAAAGCAGAAACTGCTAAGATATAGAATTTAAAAATATAAATGAATTTTAAACTAAGAGAAAAAGCAAGACAATAAATAAATGGTCCTAGGATTTAAAAAAAATAATTTCATAACTTTTAAATTTAACATTTAGTTAAAAGCAATCATGGGAAGGCAGTACTTTAATATTTCTAACGTGATTTGGCTTGCCCTGGCTTTTGTTGGTCCTAATTATTATATTATTATATATGAAATGCCGGGCCGGATGAAGCACAAGCTGGAATCAAGACTGCCAGGAGAAATATCAATAACCTCAGATAGGCAGATGACACCACCCTTATGGCAGAAAGTGAAGAAGAACTAAAGAGCCTCTTGATGAAAGTGAAAGAGGAGAGTGAAAAAGTTGGCTTAAAGCTCAAGATTCAGAAAACTAAAATCATGCCATTCGGTCCCATCACTTCACAGCAAACAGATGGAGAAACAATGGAAACAGTGACAGAAACAATGGAAACAGTGACAGAACAATGGAAACGGTGACACCAAAATCACCGCAGATGGTGATTGCAGCCATGAAATTAAAAGACACTTGCTCCTTGGAAGAAAAGCTATGACCAACCTAGACAGTATATTAAAAAGCAGAGACATTTATTTGCTGACAAAAGTCTGTCTAGTTAAAGCTATGGTTTTTCCAGTGGTCATGTATGGATGCGAGAGTTGGACCATAAATAAAGCTGAATGCTGAAGAATTGATGCTTTTGAACTGTGGTGTTAGAGAAGACTCTCGAGAGTCCCTTGGACTGCAAGGAGATCCAACCAGTCAGTTCTAAAGGAAATCAGTCCTGAATATTCATTGGAAGGATTGATACTGAAGCTGAAGCTCCAATACCTTGGCCACCTGATGCGAAGAACTGACTCATTGGAAAAGACCCTCATGCTGGGAAAGATTGAAGGCAGGAGGAGAAGGGGATGACAGAGGATGAGATGGTTGATTGGCATCAGCGACTCAATGGACATGAGTTTCAGCATGCTCTGGGAGTTGGTGAACAGGGGAGCCTGGCATGCTGCAGTCTATGGAGTTGCAAAGAGTCATACGTGACTGAGTGACTGAACTGAACTGAATTATTATATTTAAGATATCTGGTGAATTTTTTACAAACATAAAAGGTATAATCTCCTATATGAAATACTGTAGAACTGCTCTACTAGTACTTATATTGAATTACACATCATTTCAATTGATTTACTCTGTAGATAAAGGGAAAGGTATTGATATATGCTTGAAACTCTCAAGAGGCAGGACTGGGACAAAGGCTGGGGGAGAGTTGTAGAAGCTTGGCACTCTGCCCCCCATTAAAAAGAAAAGAACAACCACATGCAAACAATACTATCTTGGAAAACAATACGGGGCACAGATGCTCAGGGGAGTGGCTGCCACCCTAAGTTCAGCAACAGATCCTTCTTGGAGGTGAGGTGTCACTTCCGAAAGATTTGATTTCATAGTTTGGAAGTCTCATGCTCCTTTGCTTTCCTTCCTGCTCGCAGCCCTTCCAAATACAATCTTTCCACATACACACCGGGAATATCAATTTACATTTTAAATTGTCTTTTTCTTAAAACAGTTTTCAAAACAATATGTAACACAAGTTCTGTAGAGCTTGGATGTCAAAGCTCAGTACTGAACAAACCAAGTATCTTAGTGATACTTACATGTAGATTTCAACAGAGAAAACAGGTTTAATCAGGATTTCCTTAATTGCAATTAGTTGGCTCACAGTCATGACTCTGTGATAATGACTTTTTACACAACCACAAACAAATCAGTAATAAATAAAGCCTGAGAATTAGTATCCTTAGGAAAAAGCAGATAGTAATAATTCTCTGATAATATTTGAAAGGTGGATGAAGTATAAAGTTCTTAGAAATCACTTTGTAGGGGAACGTGGAGAATCAGAATGTCAGAATTCTAAAGTAGGAAGAGTCTCAGCTGGACAATCACTAATTTTTTGTCATCCATGGGACAATTACTTCCATTAAGAGCAGAGGTAAAATAAGGACTTTAGACCCAATAAAGTTAAAAATTTTTTCTGATATCTCTCTGATGTACATTCTTTAGTTTTTTCTCCATCACTTAAAAACATTTATATTTCTCTCTTGCTAGAATATAATTGGCAGACTGTGGCAGAATAGTCCCTTGGGCCAGGTTTACCTATAATTTTGTTTTTCCATTTAAAATTCATGGATTCTTGTTGTAATTGCATTGCTCCCAAAGCAACCTACAATATTTTTGTTGTTCACATGTGAACTTTCAAGATTTGACTTAAATACAGACTAGATTCTCACATTTTGGAATTCCTTTTGAAGACACTCTAAGGAGATCTCATCTCTACAAAATTGCACATGATGCCCAGATTCGATCATAGAATTAAATCCAAATAATTTTTTTCTCTCTAATCCCTGTGGGATGGGGTGAGCAAGAAAAAAATAGTACCCACCACTTTGACATGACAAAGCAGATTTGAAAATAGCAATCCTTGGGCAGAAGACAGAATTAGGAAATGAAGCAACTTTGGAAAAGAAACTTACCAAAGAATTCTTCAACAGGTTATGTTTTTCAGTTGCTTTTTTCTCTGCTATTGAAATTTCTTGCATCAAGAAGGCATGGCACCATCATTGTCAGTATGTTTTCAAGATCATGGACTGAGGCAATAGGCAATGTGCTGAATTTAGTAAAAGAAATACAGAAGATTTTTGGGAACACAGCAATTCAGCTTTATAGAAAACAGGAAAGTGACTCAATAAAACCATCTGGTCACTAATGTGGTAGTATATACTTAGTTACCTGAATACTTAAGCAATTCACTAGAGTTTACTCAAGGGTCTTATGGTTTATCATGGTTTATGGTTACATTTTAAAAGTAATAAATTAACTTATATCATATGTGTTATCTGATATATTTGCTCATCCCCATCACTTGTAGATATTGGTAATGTTTTTTCATTATTTGAGAAGTTTTATCTGGACATAGTAAAATAATGGGGGAACAAATTATTGTATAATCTTCATTATAAATAATACAAGACTAGTTGACAAGTTGTAGTGGTAGGATTTCTGTAGGTATTAAATTTGAAATGCTCACTATAAGATTTAATTGAGAATTTATCTTTGTATTGCAATGTCAATAGTTATTTCTATTGATCCTTCTAGCATTTATATGTCTTTTGACAACAAATTTAAAAAATTTCCAAATCATATTTCAAAATCATATTTATGGGATAGTATTAGTTATATAAATATGCAATCTTAAAGCAGAAGGCATCCTATTTAATATCAAAACTGAGAAAGGCAAATTTTCTCTATTTTGAACAATAAAGGAGTTGATAGGTAGTGGCTGCCAGGATGCATAGAGAACGGTCACTAGGCTCAAACTGGACTCAGCAAGGAAACCCCTTGATCTGTTATCAGTGTTTGCCATGGATGCTAGAGAGGGAGGCCAGCATGAGAGTATGTATTTGATATCCCTAATCTAATCCGGAGCTTTCACTTTGAAGATAAGGAATGTGACGCCCACAAAAACCATGTTCTTCAGCATATTAATTATTAGTCCCCAAGTTCAGCATCTTAAGGAAATACAAAGTCACTTAAAAATGTTTATGTTTTCTCTTGGAGATTATTTTTGCTTCATTCAATCCTTTATTGATGCAGAACTGTCTTCACTTTGTTTTCCCTTCCAGCGTTATCGTCAAGGAACTGAATTTAATGCATGTTTTCATCCTGAACTCCTTCTGGCATTGTGCCTTTAACCTTTTTTTCCTTAGACACTTTTGTTCACAATTAGACATTTATTGCTCTAATTGTCTTTCCTTTGATCAAATATTTCTTTTCTGTTTTCAGTTTTATTCCTGATCTAAAGAAGACTACTGGTGTTGTAACACCAAAGGATTAGATACTGAGCCCTTGTAGTTGGTTAATGTATTACTAACTTCACCTCTCATTAAGTACAAGTTTCTGCTCTCCTCCCTCCTCCAAATCATAAATGGCTATAAATGTCAGAACACAAGTCCATTTTTAGAGAAATATCACAATAAGATTATGAAAATAAATAACATATAATGCGTAATTATTTATTTCAGGAAAACCTTTTCAATTTAAGTATCCACTTAGCAACGCCAATTCTAATACTAAAACATTCTTCTTAAGTGTCTTTTAAAAACTCTTAAATGTAAGGGCACATATTATTTCTAACTTAAAAGCTCTCCATTCACTTATTTTCCTTTCTTCCTTTAGGGAAGGAAGGTAAAGGAAATCAAATGAGAGCAGCAGCTTTGAACAAAGAGGGCAGACTTAACATACTTTTTGAGGAGTTCAATATTGACTTTTTAGCTGCTTATCAGAACAAGAGGTGATGCCTAAGAATTCCAAGTTGGTTATCTTTAGTCAGTGCTGAGTACTTTCAAGAAGAGTTGTTAAAGAGACACAAATGCAACATTCATGATTCATTTTGGAAATGATCCTTTTTTTATGCCAACTTTTTGATTCCTCTTGGAACAGAGTTACACTTCTACTACCTACAACCTAATCCTGACATTTACCCTGACTGGTTGGATAATTCCATCACATTAGACAGATTGTGTGGAACAGGTTTCACTCATATTTTAAGAGATATATGAGCTTTTAGCATAATAGCATTACAGAAACTCAGGGAAAATGATATTACTACTTATACTAAAACTACTACATTTTGGCAGTGTTAAAATTAACCATAACTCTAAAAGCCTAGGTGCCACATACCTAGAAACTGCAGGAATATTAACAGGGTGCATAGATTCTGACACAGAATAAATCAATTGGGTAATAACAGAAAGTGTGAATTAGCATTCCCATGCAAACTGTATTTGGTGAAGACATTTTTAAATAGAAAGGTACTTTCACTGATGATCTAGTGATCTTTCTTTGGAGGGTGGCCCTCCGATAGTAAAGGTGTATTTTTTAAAAAACTAAGCAAGTATGTTATCATGGGCTGCCAGTTTTACACTTGAAAGTAACTTGTGGGAAAAAAGGTATCTTGTGGATTAAAGACATGAGAGAATGGAGTAAACCTTAAAAAATATATAGATAATTGCAAGTAAAAGGAGAAGCATGGGAATTGGTTACTGCAGCAGTGGAGAACTAATGATCAGCATGGTGTTTACTACATGTCACTAATAATGATAATAACAATAGTGATAATAATAATAATACATTTATTAGACATTTCCACATATTGAGAATTATGTTAAATAATTGCCCTGTGTATAAGGACTAGGCAACAATTGGAGCAAAATGAGACACAGAGAGGTTAAGTGTTGCGTCGAGGTTAAGGCTTGTTGGAGGTTGCATGGCTAGTACGTGACTTAGTAATCGGTAAGTAACAGGAAAGACAGATTTGAATCCAGGTCTTTCTGCTCTTTTTCACTATGAACTGACTAAAATAAAAGCCAGGAAACTAGGCATAATCTACTGATGCACTGTTCAGGCACGCATACCCGAGAGTAGAAAGGAAGGCTGAAAAGTGTTTACATGAGCACCCGAGAAGCTGATTACCCAGCCCGGAAGACATCAGAAATCAGCCAGCTGACTAATTAGAACTTATGGCATAGAGTGGGTGCTCAACAATGACCTGTCTTATGATTAAATAATACTAATGACTGACTATAGTATATACTTAAGGTACGGTAGTAATGAAGTATCCCTCCACAAATGACATATCTTTTTGACTTTTTAATTTCTAAATTTATACTAGATTTAATTTTTTTTGTTTAATTATTTAAGCCCATAGTTAAAAACTATTAAAAGACATTAAAAGACACAAAAATACACATGCTTTATTAGAATTTTTATGACACTACTTTTAATGAGGAAAGAAAAGAAGAAACAATGTTATGATAATGCTGATAAGAGGTAGACAGAAAGGAAGCCTAGAAAGGACACTGTGCATTTATTCAGCACAATGTCAGACACTGTTAACCACGAGGAAGAGCAGTAAGAAACTCCCCTGCTCAAAACGGGCTCAGGGAAAAGAAAATCTCTTTAACAAGTGGTGCTGGGAAAACTGGTCAACCATGTGTAAAAGATTGAAACTATAACATTTTCTAGCACCATACACAAAAATAAACTCAAAATGGATTAAAGATCTAAATGTAAGACCAGAAACTATAAAACTCTTATAGGAAAGCATAGGCAGAACACTCTCTGACATAAATCACAGCAAGATCCTCTATGACTCATTTCCCAAAGTAATGAAAATAAAAACAACAATAAACAAATGGGACCTAATTAAACTTAAAATCTCTTGCACAATGAAGGAAACTATAAGCAAGGTGAAAAGGCAGCCTTCAGAACAGAAAAAAAATAATAGCAAATGAAACTACTGATGAAGAATTAATCTCCAAAATATACAAGCAGCTCATGCAGTTCAATACCAGAAAAATGAACAATCCACTCAAAAGTGGGTCAAAGAACTAAAAGACATTTCTCCAAAGAAGACATACAGATGGCTAATAAACACATGAAAAGATGCTCAACATCTCTCATTATTAGAGAAGTGCAAATCAAAACCACAATGAGGTATCATCTCATGCTGGTCAGAATGGCCGCCTTCAAAAAGTCTACAAACAATAGATGCTGGAGAGGGTGTGGAGAAAAGGGAACCCTCTTACACTGTTTGTTGGAATGCAAACTGGTACAGCCACTTGGAGAACAGTGCAGAGATTTCTTAAAAAATGAAATAGAACTGCCATATGATTCAGCAGTCCCACTGCTGGGCATACACACCAAGGAAACTAGAATTGAAAGAGACACATGTACCCCAGTGTTCACTGCACCTCTGTTTACAATAGCTAGGACATGGAAGCAATCTAGACGTCCATTGGCAGACAAATGGATAAGGAAGTTGTGGTACATATACATAATGGAATATCAGTCAGCTATAAAAAGGAACACTTTTGAGTCCGTTCTAATGAGGGGGATGAAACTGGAGTCTATTAAACAGAATGAAGTAAGTCAGAAAGAGAAACAGCAATACAGTATATTAATGCATATATATGGAATTTAGAAAGATAGTAATGACGATCCTATATGCAAGGCAGCAAAAGAGACACAGATGTAAAGAACAGACTTTTGGACTCTGTGGGAGAAGGTGAGGGTGAGATGATTTGAGAGAATAGCATTAAAACATGTATGCCACCACATGTAAAACAGATAACCAGTGTAAGTTCAATGCATGAAGTAGGTCACTCAAAGCCGCTGCTCTGGGACAACCCAGAGGGATGGGGTGGGGTGGGAGGTGGAAGGAGTGTCCAGGATGGGGGGACATATGTGCATCCGTGGCTGATTCAAGGCGACGTATGGCAAAAACCACCACAATACTGTAAAGTAATTATCCTCCAAGTAAAATAAATAAATTACTTAAAAAGTACTCAGAATATAAAGGGGAGACTAGAAATTTTCTCTAACATATTTCATTTCTACCATGAATGTATATAGTTCTGGGGCCTATCATCATCATCAACCATAAAGTTCTTTGCCTTTATTTTCAAATTTTCTAAAGTTGTTTTAGTTAAACCCTTTAAATGTAATTGGTCATAAAACAGATATTTTGGGTTTTGGAGTGGGATTTTATCTATACATACCCTGTAATTTAGACCAGAGAGCAAACCATTTGTCTGAATATATTACCTGAAACTAGAATTTAACAATTTAGATATTTTAAATGATACAATAAACATCTGTAAAACAAAACAACTTATCATTTCCTCATTCTTTTCCTCTGACTCACCCCACTTTTATGTAATCATAATCTTGAAAATCAAGCTTTCTTGTATAAGAATTATATCCTATGTATTCCTTGATAAATGTATTTAGATTATTTCAATAGCTTTTAGCACAATAAAAAAGAAACTACTCTGATGCAATGTTTTAGCACTGTTCATTTAATATTATATGTTGCTAAGATTTATCCATATTACTGTATGTCTCTGTGTATTTTAAATCAATTTTGAGTGCTATATATATTTCTCTTGTTGTAATACCAAGTTTTACATCTACTCTTCCATTGATAAACATTTGGATTAGTTCAATTTTATGTAGTTGATGGCGATCAACTATCAACTGATAAAATTGACAGTCAATTTTATCAATTGAATAAGTAAAAAATTAAGTAAGTATAAAATAGCATCCCCTTGTGGTCTTGATTTGCATTTCTCTGTTTTTTAACAATGCTGACCATCCTTTATATGCTTATTGACTATGTGCATTTTCTCTCCTGTGAAATGTCTGCCCCTCTCTCCTGATTCTATTGAAATGTTTGTGCTTTCTTATTGAATTGTAGAAGTTCTTTATATTTCTTGACATTTATTTTGTGTTGATGTTGTATAATGTAAACATCTTCTCCCAGTTTAGTTATATTTTTCTGTTATAAAGAGGTCTTTCAATGAACAGAAGTTTTAAATTTTAATAGAGCTAAACTGATAATCTTTTTTTATATAGTTTTTTTTTTCCTTCTTTAAGAAAACATTTTCTACTCTGAGGTCTGAAAAATATTCATATATTCTACTAAGAATCTCAAAGTTTTTGACATGTAAAGTCCTAATGCACCTGGAATTGATTATTGAATATTTGTTGTGCTAATTTCACTTTTTTCCCATGAGGGTAGGCATTTTCCCTATCTCCGTTTACTGAGAAGTCCCTATTTCACTGATGTCTGACATGCTACTTTTATCAAATACCAAAGTTCTAGATATGTGCGGATCTGTTTCTAAGCTCTCAACACTTTCCTGTCTCAGTGCCAATATAATTGTCTTAATAACTATATCCTCATAAGAAGTATTGAAACTACATAGAGGTGCTTCCTCTACTATCTCTCAGAAGTAGACCAGCTATTTTTAGTCCTTTATTCTTCTCTTTAGAATCACATATTCAAATTTTGTGAAAACATGTTTTGAAATGTTGATTAGAAGTGAATTTGTAGATCAAATTTGGAGATACTATCTTCATAATTTTCCTATCTATGAACATGGTCTATCTCTCAATATTTTTTAGGTCTTTAATACATATTGATGCAATTCTATTCTTTTCCTTGTAGGAGTTTTACACATTTTGTATTAGTTTTTTAAACAAATATTTGATATAATACTTAACTTTCATCTATTTTGGATTCTTTTTCTTGTATTTACCCCTAAATCTAAGATTTCCCTCCTATATTTCTGTCTTTACATGTTTTTGTAAGATATCAAAATAGTAATACCCATTTTGATAGCTATTTATCCTCACAGTGAGTTAAAAGCAAGTTCCTTTCCTTTTGATGAAAATAAGAAAAATGATTAATAACATTTTGTTTAGGCAAAAACATAAAACTTTAATGATATTTTCCTCTACAAAGGAGATTTTCAATATTGTTATCAGATGAAAGATAAAGAAAGAATACTTAAATGCTGTTTAATGGTTTATATATTTTTAAGTGTACATAGATTTTCTGGACATGGAGAAAGAACAATGTGTCAGCTTGCAGTTGGATTTCACAAAAATGAATCTTTGTATAATTATAGGCCTGATTAAACAATATATATTATAGATTAAAACAGTATTACTTATGGTAATATAATATTTTCTAATGAAATTGTCTATGTAAAAACACTATTTTCATTTCTGGGCCCACTGCAAGGTAGCAAATAGTTTTGGCAAAGCTAAAACTGAGCATCATAAATGTATACAAAGCTGCATTACTTCTTACATGGTCAAGATGGAAGAATTTGTCATTTTCTTGTGATTTGTCAAAACAAGATTAGCCCTCTGGGGATTTGGATCAACACTGTTCATGCGATGAAAACTAGGTTCTATTACACAAATTCATCAGTCATTGTGAACTCTCTGGATTTCTTTTACTGCAGAAAAATCATTGAGAAAAGCCACTAGGAGAAAATTCCGCTGAGACAGTACAAGAAAATGTGAATATTGGTTCAATCATTTCTGACAGGCTGACTTGTGACATAACTATACACAAAGTGAGCTTTTCACTAACTATTTTCTTGCTATTGTGGACAAATCTAAATTCTTATGATTCCACAAATACACCTATAAACAGATTACACTTGAAAGAAAAAAGTCTTTCTCAATAAGTATGCAGAGTATGAGAGAAAAGCAAGTATAATCTGAATTATTTTAAAGAAAAAAAAATATATGTTTCCATATGAATGACCAAAATCTTGGCTGTGAAACGGGTCTTTGGCAATACACACATGAAGTCTTTAAACTGGGTATAAATTTAGCTGCCTTTTAATTTCTATCTAGTTTGTTTGTTTTCTCCTTTTCTGGAGAGAGAGAGTTAACATTATGTCAGTTCAACTGGAAGAGTTTTGAGTAAAATGGAAAACAAAAAAATTAATAATTGGAACATTAGAAAGTAATTTCAATGACCATAATGGACTGTCAGTTCATAAAACTTCATCATTTAAAACAAGAGAGAAATATTTGGACTTTCAAAGTGACAATTATGGGATAATCTACATTTATATATATTTTTCCTTTGTATGTTTTAATATGAGTAAAATAATTTTATTTGAATTATGGTATTGTGTAAATAATTTTTACATTTTTTACAACTAATATACATTATTGCATCATTCTAAGAGATCATTTTAATGAAAAAACATACAAAGTAATGCAAGAAAATGTGAAAAGTTATATAATATTTGTTTAGCTTGTAACTGGTTTGAATTTCCTATAAATAAAATGCTATACATTTATAGTCCCTGAAAAAGCATAACATTTTGTTGTAAATTTAACAGTAAAGAAGAATCATCGGTAACATCAGATGAGAATAACTTTGAGAATTCAAAGGTTACAGGTAATACTTCTTTAATTTTTAAACAGAATATATTTCTTTTGTTGAAGCCTACAACTAGAACAATCTTACATAGGTACAATTATCTTAACTTTTCAGATACCTATATCCCAACAATTGTTTGTTCTCATGAGGACAAGGAAGACTCGGAAACCAGTAATCAAAATGTAAAAGATGTAAACAGGGAACAGGATGAACGTAATGAAAAAGAATTAGAGCCGATGGTGAGTATTCTGATTGCCAAGGTATTAGAGAAGATGAATCCATTTATGCTTCAAAGATGCTGCAATGTCTGCTTTTCAACAGCTTCAACTAATATAATTTGCAAATGTGAAAGCATAGACCATTCTGTCCTTGCGTCTCTGGCTTCATCAACAAGGCTAGTGATTTGATTTCAGTATGTAAGTTACTTCAGGTCTCTGCAGTGGCAAATTAATGACATTCATTTCTTATCTCTTTACCAGCGGCTCTGAGTAACAGTTTGTAGGAATTACAGAAGAGGTAGCGCTATCCTGATGTGCATTTCTAATCTTTGTGACAAGTGTACAGTTATCATAAACTCGTCTGTAAAATGAGAGGGCTGGACTGGATGATTGTTAGGGTTCTGTCCAGCTCTACAAGTCTGATTCTTGCATTTAGCAGCTTTTTTTTTTTTTTTAACTTACTTCCATTTTTGTGAGAATCTCTAAGTTCCATATCATTGGAAAGTATTAAATTACCAAATGAGGATAAAATAGCTTGTGCCATAATTTTTAAACAGGAAACAAATTCAGAACTGTACAATTTAGTATTAAATTTGTTATCATAAATTTCACACTTCATGAACATACAATCTATTTGGGATTTTTAGGGGGATGGTTTAGATAGCATTTTTATCACAAAGGAAGAAATAGGAGTAAATGAGTCACATAATGCAATTTATCCTTTACCGTATTTGGTTGGAGCTCATATCATTAGGATACATGGATTCATAATCATCGAAGATTAAAATGACATTTGCCTCTTCAAGTGTCAGTGCTGAAACAGAAAAGAAATAGAGCTCATCTCTTTCCCCACACATTCCACCCTTTCTGTAGTGATATGGAAGCTGCATCACTAAAGTATGCAATTTACTTTGCTCCAACTTTAAGAAACTACAAAGTTGTCACCCACTGTGAGAATTCTCACCAGCTGAAAGTTAACACAGCCATTTTTTTCAAACCACAGCATATAATGAAAGGACTCTGAAAAATCACATACTTCACCAATACACCTCATTACAATGAGCAGGCGCAAATATAAAGTTTGTTTAGAAGTTACTGAGATTGTACGTCCAATAAATGAACAGGGAGCTGTAATTTAGATGCTAATTTGCTCCATGCTGACGTTAATGCATAAAACAATGAAGCTCTATAATAGATGGAAATACAACCAAATCTGTGGAACCCACAGGCGTTGGCTTACAAGACAGCTGTGCAGTTGACAAGTAACATGAGCCTTATGTGAGAAGAAGGGGAAAACGTAAGATTTGCATATAATTATTGAGATCATGCAAATGTCAGTTATGAGGAGAAAAAAAAAACACAGGCATCTCACTGTTAAATCCTGACAGTTGGCATCACTGAAGAGCTCAAATACATTTGAGTACCAGTTGGCAGAGGGTCATTAAAACAGAATTTGCAGAGACATTAACTCCCTCACTTTTCTTTGAGTGACGTTTTGCTATTAATAGTTTGCAGAGGCTTTGCAGAAAACATATTAATAAGAGATACTATAATAGGGGCACCTACAGCAAGTGTAAAATGCAGCAAGGGGCATCCAGGAAGCTGCTCTCTAATTGATTAGCATGGAGCTATCAATGTGTATATCCTAAGTGAGGAGAAAGTGCCATGACAAGCAAGAATAGTTGAATAATACAATGCGATATTTGGAAGCTGGGAAGGAGAATTATTAATTTTGGCCCCTTTTCTTATTAAACTCATTCCTAAGTCATAGCCTACAAGAATCTCCCCCAAACATTCCTCTTTCAGAATTTGTGCAAAATCTACAAATGAAATGAATCAAGGAAATCTATCAGATAATCACTAGCCAAATTAATGAAAACTATCTAACTTGCTTTGTATATTTAAACACAATAAAAAGCATTATTTTTGTTGTTTTTATCCCTTAAGATAAACCAACACTTGCTAAGAAGTACTGCTTCTGGAGATGAAAAGAATACAGTCAATTTTCCAAATAAAGCTGAGAGGTTAGAGAAGAAGCAAATCCATGGTGATGTATACACTGACTTGTTTAAAAGGCCTTTGTCTTCAAGTTCATCAGCAGAAAGATCCTTAAAGGGAGATTTTTACCACAAGGAAAAATATTTCTCAGGAAATGAGCATACTTATCAACCTTCAGAGGAATTTACTTCAGATACAGGAGAAATCAAGCCATCACTGGGAAATACTAGTAGTGATGAAGTAGTACAATTACATGTTAGCAGCAAAGAAGTACTGGACGATAACGCTAATCCAGCCAAAGGGAGAGGCAGAGTGCAAATGTCTTGTCCCTCTGCAGACCAACTAATGGCAGACAACCTTAACAAAAAACTTGAAGGAGAAGCTAAAGAAATTGAAGTAAAAGATTGGGAATGTTTAAGAGATGACTTTCGCTTGGATTTCCATTCAGGAAAATCGATAGAAAAAGGATCTTCCAAGAAAGATTATGGCAATAGTAAGAATGAGGAGGAGGAGCAAAGAATATATTTAGGTGTTAATGAAAAACAAAGCAAAAGTTTTCAATCAGTCTTACATGACCAAGAAAGAAAGATGAGCCACTCTGAAATAAGTGTGGAAGGGATGGGAGCCAGTAACAGAGACCTAACTGCTCTGCCGAGTAAAGACACCACAATTCACGACCAGTCAATCAGAGCAGATAGGTTTCATTCACCAAGGACAAATCTAAGCCTGGAGGAAACTGTGTCAGCGACCTCAGACTGTGATCTCTCAGCTAGCAAAGGCACTAGTCTAGGAGGGATGCCTGGTCAAGCTGGTTCACCAAGAAATGGAAATGTTTTGAGGAATAAGTACCTTTTCCAAGCTGAAGAAGAAAAATCAGTTTGGATTAATCCTGAAGATCAGAATAAGAACACACAGCATAAACAAAGTTGGAATGTTCTGGAAAGTCAGGAAAGAGCAAGAGGGAGTAAGACAACTATAACAGAGCAGTCCACAGAACAAGCAGATTATGAAGACATGTCGGGAAAAAGAGATGATACAAGGAGCTTGAAAGTTAATCCTACACAAGAATTGTTTACCTGCCAAGAAACAGCAAGCTGTGAACTGTCTTCTCTAGCTGATCATGGTATTACTGAGAAAGCAGAAGCAGGTACAGCTTATATGATTAAGACAACATCAGAAAGTACTCTAGAATGCATGTCTGCTAGAGAAAAAGCAATAATTGCTAAGCTACCTCAAGAGACAGCACGAAGTGACAGGCCCATCGAGGTAAAGGAAACAGCGTTTGATCCACATGAAGGGAGAAATGATGATTCACATGATACCCTTTGTCAACGAGATACAGTAGGTGTAATCTATGACAATGATTTTGAAAAGGAGTCATGTTCAGGTATTTGTAATGTACATGTAGATGAAAAGGAGAAGGAAGAAACCATAGCTATATACAATCCTGGGAAGACACATGACAAGAAGAAATGTGTCATTGGGAATACAACATCTGTAGAAGAATCCTCACAGGTCATTACAGACAATCAAAAAGCAGCCTCAAAACTAGATATACATTTGGGAATGTTACCAACAGACAAAAAAATACTTCCAGAAAATAGAGATCATGAGCAGGTCCAAGAATTATCAAAGAGAACAAATACAGCTGTCATGATGCATTCTTCTTTAAACTCAGACACTAATAGAACTTCTCAGAATGGCTCTCAGGTTTCCAATCACCATGCTAAAAGTCCGGTGTCATCTCACGAACAGGCCACTACTATAGAGCATGCAACTACTACCATGATGCTCCAATCTACTTCTAAGTCAGAATATAACTGTAGTCCAACAAGTGAAATCCAGGGTACTGAAAAGCACTCTCATCCTGCATCTCCACTGGAAGAAGTTTCTAAAAGTTCAGGAATAGTGACATCAGGTAGTACAAAGGAAAGATGTATAGGCCAGATTGTCAAACAAGGAGAATGCAGTGTGGAGAAACCTCTAGGGCCAACGATTTTAATCAGTGAAGCTTCTGAGAACATAGAGGGGGTAAAGCATGAAAATGAAGGATTAATAAACTCTGGACAATCACTGTACTCTTCAGGCGACAAGGAATCTGACAGCCCTGCTTCTGATAGTCTCCCTGCCCAGGAAAGTCAATCTCAAAGTGAATCTCTGCTTTCAAAATACATCAACTCTAAAGTACCTTACTTCCTTTTGTTTCTGATATTTCTTGTAACCATCTATCAGTATGACTTAATGATTGGCTTGGCATTCTAACTTTTTTCATTGTACTGGCTATGCTGGGAAGGGGAAAGACAAAAAGAGTCTGTCAAAAAGAAGTAACCTCAGCACTATTATTACTCTCTTAAAAGATAAGCTATTTAGCCCCAAACATTTGGATTGGTGAAAGAGACTATTCATTGTTCAAAGAGCCAGTGCAGTTTTTCTCTTGAAGGATCATTTAAAAAGGAATGCGTATGAAGTTTGCTCCTTCATATAAGTAATTATTCTATATAGGACCATTATATTTGGATCATTAAATACCTATATGAATATGAGATCTGAAGCACGTCAAGTTGAAATTAGGTACAGCTGTTGCTCCTTAGCAGGCTATGAAGTTTCAATGCTTCATGTCTCTTCACTACTTAAAGTGCCATTTCTTGCATTCATTTCTTTTGCAGTAAAGCTTCATTTTTTTCCCTGAGCGTATTTTTCCCTCTGTGGTTTTTAAAAATAGATAAAACACGGACAATGACAGAGGACTTTTTTTGGGCTTTGAATACTGACCATGAAATTTGCATTTACCACTGTATCATTTATCAGCACATTTTGATAAATCAAATCTTTCAACTTTAAGTTCATATTTTTAAGAACAACATCCAAGCGTAGATTTAAGTTGAAGAAACACATTGTGTACCTGAACAACAATACACATATATACGTTTTATCTCCTGCATACCTACAAAGTCAGGGCATTTGTAAGCCAAATTTGCCAAAGACCGAAACAATTAAAAGATGATCTTTCAGTTTTACAAAATTTGGGGGATGGCCTTTCTTTAAGCAATATTTTTTCTCTTTTAAAGGAAGATTGTATAACACAGTTGAATAACTTTGACGTCAACTATTATTCAGAGTTGGACATTTAAATTAAAAGTTCTACAAGCATTGCTTCAGAATGAATTTGTACCTATAAAGCATAAAGCATTAAGTGATAATAATTAAAAAAAGATTTACAAATGAACTACTCGGTATTTTTTTTTTGTCTTCAAGCAAATTTTTAACTTTTCTCACTATAAAACAATAAATTATTCCTCAAGGTGCTTTAAGAGAATAAACTAATCATCGGTGATAGTCATTATATAGTTACCAAGTTGTTAAATGATAACTGAAATTTTAAAAAGTCAAATAGGCAGGCAAGATCTTCTGATGGAGAAATGAATATCCAATATACCAGTGACTTTGGTTGCTGCTATTAGCTATGGCTAAGTATGTGAAATAATGGAACTAATCATTTTAGTCACATAGGTATAATGAAATTATTACTATACAATCAATTTTCAACAACTATTTACTAAATGACTAAAATGTGCAAAATCTTGTGCTTTGTTCACAGTAGAGAACTTTCTTTGATACCCCAAACAGCTAATCCTCAGGGAGGAGGCATCAATAAGTAATCTGATGCTTTTGCCTTGGTCAGAAATATGGGAGAGAGTCACACTCAGGGAGCACATTTGGGTGATTTCTTTTTAACAGGAACTTCTTTCATAGATAATGTAACATTGATCTTCAGAGAGAAAAGGTAATCTGTTTATGGACCTATAAAAGTGAATTCAACGACTAAACTTGTACACAGCATCCCACACCCCTAAGAAACAGGCATGTGTGGGAGGACAACACGAGAAGGAAGCATTTAAACTGACTTTCATGTGGTAGGAGATAGTTTCCTTAATTTTCTTAGGTTTAAGATAACTTTCTTAATTTCTTAATTAGGTACACAACTATTTCCAAATCCCCTAATTGCATGCTTGACTCAAGTCCCATTGAAACTGAATGCTTGACTTTAACTTTTTAGTGGAACAAATACAAACATCCTGAAGTAGAAGTGAGGGCAAATATTTGATTGTTTGAGGAAGCATATTTTCATTAAATACAAGTGGGATACTGTAGGCTGTACTTGGAATATTATCTCTAAAACTGCCATCTTGATAATTTTGTTGACAGGTCTACATTACAACAAAGTTAAGGTTAGCATTTCTTCAGTTCCGAATGACTTGGCTTTTGCGTTCTACCTTTAAGAGTTTCAGTCAATATGCAATATCTTATTAATGCAAAGAACATTATATTACTTTATGAACACAGGTGTCTGAACGGTAATTATTTTCTTATACATAAAAGAATGTAACGTCTTTAATCTCTTTTATTTGACTTTAACATTAACTTACTAAACCTTCTCATGCATACTTGCAATACTACAAAGAAGTTTCAAAGGACTTAAAATACATCATGTGTACTTCTCTGCAGGCAAAAAAGAAATAATCGGTGGTTTAACTGATTTTCCAATGACCACTTGTGAAGAATTGGAAATAAAATCATAAGAACTATGAACCTATTGCTAGGTGGAGGGGAGGTAGATTTTTGCAACCCATTTTGGTCACATCACTATGTTGAACAAGAAAAGTGGATCTCAGGAAGAACTGGCAGCCCCTGGTTAATAAAGATTTGACTCTGAACCATCATAACAAGGGTCACCTTTATAAGCTTAGCTGCCTTCATCATGTCCCCTCAAGTATTGGTTAAGAGCCAAAAGAGGATGTGGCATGAGAATAAACAAAAAGAAGTGTATTATTGCATATCTGTTTCTATAATGGGTAAGAAACATGATGTAATAACCATCACCTTTTATCTTGCTGGGCTTCTGACTATTAGAAACAAACTTTTAAAAATTAATTGATGAATCAAGCAGGTGTAGGTAGTACAATCAAATATCTTTAAAAAATCACATCTACATAAGCCACCAACATCTCAACAAACTTTTCAATGTAAGAATAAATGAGTCAATGAGATGACATTCATTTCTCAACCTTCAAGAATATTGGCTTAATATTATATATATATATATATATATATATATATATATATATATATATATATATAAAATCATCATTTTGTAAGAGAGATAGGATCATCTTTTATATGTCCTCATAAACCAATCTTCTGGTTAAATGGAAAACTTAAAAATATCCAGTGTAGATACCAGGAAATAAGTAAATTTTTTTCCAAATAGCATTCATGATACTTTCTTGGTAATTTTTTAGTCATGGAATATTATTTTATATTGCCAGGCCTGCTGTCTCCTTTATTAGGCTCAATTTTTGCATATAAATTTTGGCAAAAAAGCAAACAAAGCAAAACAAAAAACTAGCAGGAGAACTAGTGAAGATGCAGGCGGGAGAACAGCCACCCCCAGAGTCAATTCATCTACTGAACTCTGAAACCTTTAAAATTTTCAGAGTGAATACAGAAATTGATCTAGGCAATAAAGATTGTGGTTTGCTAATTAAGTTCTGTCTTAGCTGATTCCGTGGAACTGAGGAATAGGATCTACTGTGATTCTGCAACAAGGTAAGAAAAGAATAGGGCAGGACATGCTCTTCCAACATTTACGCAGTTGTACTCCTACATGAAGAGAACAGCCTAAAAAGTTACTTTTATTTATTTAATTAATTTGCTTAATTTTTTTCTGTTTCAGAAATAATTCATAATAAAACTCACAGAAATGTAAGTTACTTTTCATCTTTTAAAAATGGATTCAGCCACTAATAAAATATATTTCCATAATTTTACCCAAACCTCTTTAAACAGCTAACCAAATTTTCACTAGCTTTGAACATGTTTTATAAGGAATGTCATTACTATACTGTGCTAAAACTTGATTAAGCAAACAACTCTTTAAAAAGTTCAGTATTTTTATTTTGTGTCAATTCTATATTTGTTAGATACCTACATACTACCTTCATTTGTCAGATATGAAACAATGTTTTATATGAAAATTTAAGAAAAAATGAGCTAAGTTTTTTCCTAATATATTCAATTCTTTTATTCAAGATAATAAAGAGTAGCATGGGTAAGTCAAAAATGGATTACAGAGAAGTCATTTTTGTTTGGCTGAGATGATGCCAAGACCCGATTTTGCAGTCTTGGTTGGAATCAGTGCATCATCCTTATTACCTCATCTGAACCATGCAGCCCTAATTTCCATCGCTTTGCTTCAAGTCTTCTGTCAGTCAAGCAACTCACACTGTCCCAAGAACACTCCATGGTCATCTGTTCCTCTGTGTCTGCTCATGTATACCTCTTTGTCTAGAAGATTTCAGTTATCTTTCCTCCTCTCCTCCTTCCCAACTCTGTACATTTTTCTATCTTACTACTTTCATCCTTTTGAAGTCTTCTACTATTTCAATTGGTGGTATCTCTTCATTTTCAGGTCTCTTATGACACTAACTGTTGTGCATGCACTAGGAATTTGACTAATTATCCTAACTGGACTGCCTGTTTATTTAGGACAGGAACGTGACTTCTTCCATCCTATCATCTCACAAGGTCTAGCTTGTAGGAATCCATAGTCAATACTTGTGAATATAATAGAATTGTAGCAATGTGTTTTTCCTATCCTATCCCTGAAATGTGGACGTGATATTCTGAGATCTGATTAGCCAAGCTAAAATGTTTTTGTATTAATAAGCCACCAAATACAATGTAGAAAAAGGCAAAGAAAATGTATCTACAAGACAGAGTGGTGCAGTGGATCTGGGATGTGGGAAAGGGGAAAAAAATCTTTTCTCGCATACCTCTTAGCAATTAAATTGTTTTTTATATTAATTCTTCCTGGCACAGGAAACAGTCCCTTCATTCTATTTCATGGGAAATATTATATAGATTATTTGTTAAAAGAATAATAATGAATACCTAATTCACTGGCTAATGTGAAAACTAATAAAACAAGACATGTCTTCAAATAAAGAAGCTTAGTAGATTAAAAACCAACAGACATCACAAGGTATAAAGTGTAAGAAACTCAATCTTCCCAACTGCTGCCATGCCCTTCAAAAATGGCTGATCTCTCAATTTCACACCTGTTCTGCATGTCAACTTTTAGGATACACAAACAGAACAACTAGCAAAGATAGTAAGTGGATTTTTTAAATGGAAACATTTGGCTGATTAACACCTCAAACACACACACATATGCATGCACACATACACACACATAAATGCACGTATTCTAAGATCTAATAAATGACAGTAATGATAGTAAACTAGTAAACAGTCTACTAATATATGGAGTGATATAGTAGTGAATATAATATAATATGTAAAAGGTTTATCTTTTCTTTGAACAGATTCATTCTATTATATTTAGATATGAAATTAATTTTATTTATTTATTTTTGGCCATAGTACACAGTATATAAAATCTTAGTTTCCCAAACAGGGGTTGAACCTGTACCCCTTGTATTGAAGTGTGGAGTCTTAACACTAGACCATCAGGGAAGTTCCTAAATATGAAATTAAAATAACACAAAGCTATGCCTGTTTAGCAGGTAGAGTCTAAAGGAAAGCAGTATAAGGCCTAGAAATGTAGTAGCAAGGAATTTAGCAGCTTAAGACCATTACACGATTGTTTAAACTCAAGATTTTTTTTAAAAAGCCAAATACATGTCTAGTTTACTGTAGAATTCATCAATATATACATCAGTTGACTTGGTTCTGAGTGGAAGCAGATTTAAAATTCCCTAAAGATACACTCTATAAAACATAATATCGAACAACAGAGACAGCGGGTTTTAAAAAATCACTACACGAGGTTAGAAATTCTCTTTGTAAACACTTAACCCATAACCCACTTTTAATAATTCTATGTAGGTAGCTTTTATGTACAGTTAATAAAAATTTTTAGTGTAGGGTATTTATGAATATATCTTACATCTAAACCATTTTTATACATACAGTCTACAAATGATATTTGCTACTACATATTAAGTAATTCTTTACAGTTAATCCATAAATCTTTGGGAAAATTCAGCTGTCATTTTTCATTATGCACCTGAACTTTCTGTGTTTAATGAAACAATTCTAAGCCCTACCTAAGAAAAAGAATAAAAGCTAAAGAAAAGATAATTTATTTCCTATCTTCACAGATATGAGCAGGTATATTTTAAATACATCTTTACTCTTTGAAAATTGGAAAGAAAAATAAGATAAGAGATTATAAATGTCATTCATATTTATTTCATAGTCTTTAGTATTTGAGATCAGGCATATCTTAAGCCTTTTTCCCTCCCATTTGAATTCTGTGGCCTACATGATCTTACTCCCATGTTTAAATTAGTATTTAAGTGCAGCATGTTAATGTTTTATTACATGAATAAGTAAAGAAATCAGTTGTAGCCTGAATCTTTGAGTATAACATCTATATCTGTATCTTTATTGACCTATGCATGTGAGGTTCAACTTTTAACAATAATAGATAGTAATAGTTATAATGACTATTTTTATTACACTATAATAGCCAACTCTTGAGTGTTAAATATAATTGGGCACTGATTTAAGTTCTTTATGTGAAAAACTCATTCATGTTTTACAACTTCATGAGAGAAGTACTATTACTTTTCCATTTTATAGACAGAAATAGATGCAAAGGCTAGTTTTCCCAAGGTCATATCCTGGCATAGATTAAGACTCCAACAGTCTTTCCCCAGAGTTGATCCTCTTGAACATTGCACCATGTTCTTCCTTCAATTTAGATATACCAAGTTATCTTAAAAACTGTAGTTATATGTTACCATGCTGCATGGTGCTATACTAGTATAGTAAATAAATATATTACATACTGCGAGATATGAGTATACCATATCTCTCCCACAGATGATCATATCTTTGTAATGCTCTTATAAAGAAAGTTCCTAAAAATATTCTCTTCTCATCAATTTATTCAAATGACCTAAAAAAAATACACATTGACCTCCTTCCAAGCCACAAGCTTTGTGCTGGTCCCAAATCTTGCCTAGTTTGAGTATAGTGAAGATAGAGTTCAATAATTGCAATATCTTGTTGCCAGTTCAACAGTAGAGGTAAGATCTGGGAACAGAAGTTGAACAAAGGAAGGACTATATTGTCCTGTGAGGACTTTGCTTCTTATATTAAATATTTCATAAATGTGTTATATTTTCACCACTATAATTTTTGGTATCAAGGAAATCACAATAAAACCTTCCAAATGTCCCATTGTAACTGGTGTATTACATAACAACTACAATGAGGATACATATTGATGTGACTGCTATAGTGCTTATTTATGATTGATGTCTCAGTGTAATTATTACCAGCATTCCTTTCATTTTCAAAAGCAATGTGATTTGGATGAAAAATGAGGTCAGCCGAAAAGTCCAAGAAAATGTCCTACTAATAGGTGTATTTCACTCTGTGTCACAAGAATAAAGGGGGAACTTCCCATATGAATGTCATCTATAACCTACTGGCAGAATTCCTGTCCTTAGGTTTGTATAATATAATTCAGATATACTATTCCCTGGTCAGCCTAGGTAAAGAAGAACAACATTTCTGCAGATTCAGTATTGCAGAGGGCAATTTAAAAAAAAAATGTAGGGATGTTTTGTAAAGAATGTGCTGGTCAAAATCCATTAAAAATAAGTCATTTATATTACTGACATTGGATAATCATAGCATTTTGGAATCTGATACTATAGCCTAAAGCCTACTGAGATGGCTCAGGATATGATAATTCCATCATTCAGTTTAGTAAAAGTAAAACAAGATGGTAGAGACTTATGCCAAAGCTGTGGAAGCCATTGTATATTACTCAAAATTATAATGGCATATGTTGCTCGAAAGTGTATTATGAGTATATGTGCTGTTCATAATTTGTAAGAGGAACAAAATTTTTGTACATAAACTACATATTACTGACATTTAATAATCATGAGGCAAGAGAGTAGTATTTTAACAGCAAAATAATTAAAATATAAACAAATAATCACAAATGGCCAATAAGAGACAAAGACATTTTAAAGCAGAATGAGTGTCACTCCCTCTAGTTTTGGCCTTTACAATAACCTTCACTTTTAGCCTCACTTCACACAGGTGTGCTGTGCTAACATTGTGAATGATATTAGGTCAGTATTTCTTTCAGTCTGCTTAGAGGGTGTGCATTGGAACCTTATCCAAAGAACAACTATCATAAGTTAAGACAGCAAAATATATTCATAATTAATGAATGGCAAAAAGCTAGCATAGTTGTCCTTGCTGCTATTTAGTCACTAAGTTGTGTCCAACTCTTTGCAACCCCATGGACTGGAGCCCGCCAGGTTCTCAGTTCATGAGATTTCCCAGACAAGAATACTGAAGTGGGTTGTCATTTCCTCCTGTAGGGGATCTTCCTGACCCAGGGATTGAACCCACATCTCCTGTGTCCCTGCATTGGCAGGTGGATTCTTTATCACCAAGACAGCTAGCAAGATGTATGGTCCCTAAAATAGAATTCTCCAATGGTAGTCTTGCATCCTCAATATATATACCCAAAAGTTAGCTGTTAAGAGTTCCCTGGATCTCAATTCTTAACTCCAAGATGAGAGAAATTTATTCAGATGTTCGTTCTAGATGCAATCCATTGTTTCCCAGTAACTGGAGGCAGAGGGTGATAGAGGGACTCACTGTAAAGGAAATGTTTGTAGGTTCTTGAAGGGTAGGTGGGAATACGGAATTTGTAATGTGTGTCTCTAAAGTGCCAATTTTTATATTTTACAGATATATTTCTGCCTCTTTTTTCATTTTGTAGATTTAAATGGCCCAAATTTCTATAGATTTATAGTAGATACTGATATCGGGTAAGGCAAGTTCCTATACATTGTTCTTTAAAACTCTGTAACTCTTGCCCTTTGCTGTTCTTCCACATAAATTATAGTATCAACTTATCAAAGTTTCATGAAAAACTTAATTTTTAATGGAATTTTACTGAATGCACACATTAATTTGGGTTCCCTGATGACTCATATAGTAAAGAATCTGCCTGCCATGTGGGAGACCTGGGTTCGATCCCTGGGTTGGGAAGATCCCCTGGAGGAGCGCATGGCAACCCACTTCAGTATTCTTGCAGTGTTCTTCCAGTATTCAGTATACTCCAGTATCCACAGGGACAGAGGAGCCTGGTGGACTACAGTCCATGGGGTCACAAAGAGTTGGACATGACTGAGTGACTAAGCACAGCACATACATTAATTTGAGGAGAATTGATATTTTAAAATATTTTTAAAATGAAAATATTGTTTTTCCATCCAAAAGAATAATATATTTCTTATTCATTTCTGTTCCTTCAATTATGATTTCAAAATATTCTCCATAAATACATTGCACATTTACTATTAAATATACTCCTAAATCTTGGAGGAAGAAATGGCAACCCATTCCAATATTCTTGTCTAGAAAATTCCATGGACAAAGAAGTCTGGAGGGCTACAGTCCATAGAGTCACAAAGAGTCAGACCACGACTGAGTGACCACCACACTCCATAAATACCTTATGGATTTTTTTTTACTATTTTGAATGAACCATTTTTCCTTTTATATCTTCCTTGGCGAAATCATTGATATTTGTAACTCTTGATTTTTATTTGTCACTTATTCAACTATCTTGCCAAAGTTTCTCACTAGTTCCGCTGCTAAGTCACTTCAGTCGTGTCCGACTTTGTGTGACCCCATCCCTGGGATTCTCCAGGCAAGAACACTGGAGTGGGTTGCCATTTCCTTCTCCAATGCATTAAAAGTGAAAAGTGAAAGTGAAGTCTCTCAGTCATGTCTGACTCTTCGCGACCCCAGGGACTGCAGCCTACCAGGCTCCTACGTCCATCGGATTTTCCAGGCAAGAGTACTGGAGTGGCGTGCCATTGCCTTCTCACTAGTTCTACTAGTTATTAGTTTAATATTTTGGTCATTATGTCAATAATGCATAAAACACTATTTAGTTTTATATGTCCTTTTATGTCACGCATCTTGCCAAATTCTGTCATTAGTACAACTAGTTTGTGTTATCTTTAACTCACTTACTTCTGTTTTCTTTTTCTTGTTTTCTTGAGATAAATGTATATCCTATTTATTTTTAATTCTTTCTCTTAAAAAAAGTTCATATAAACCAAATATTTTTAACCATGTTCAGTTGATTTTGAGATAATTACCTATATCTTAAAAACATATGTGTGTTTAAAACATATGTATATACATATATACAATATTTAAACATTTTAATTCCCTTTTATTTCCTGTTTCCCATAATTTCCATTGTAATTTAACACCTGAGTTATTTAACAAGACATTTAATTTTTTATGATCTTTTATAATTGATACAAATTACATTACACTACTGTCATAGAATGTGGTTGATAGCCATTGTTTGAAGTGATAATATTTCCTTTGTGATCTACTACATTGTTAGTGTAATTAATCTATGTACACATTCTTTTTTGGGTAGAGTTCTCTATGTATTTATTAGGTCATGTTTCATAAATCTGTTGTTCAAAATATATTCAAAGTCCAGAAAATATCTCATGCACCTATGGTCAACTAATTTATGGCATAGGAGGCAAGAATATAAAATAGAGAAAAGACAGTCTCCTCAATAAGTGGTGCTGGGTAAATTGGACAGCTACATGCAAAAGAATGAAATCAGAACATTCTCTGACACTATACAGAAAAATAAACTTAAAATGGATTAAAGACCTAAATGCAAGATGGGATACTATAAACTCTTACAGGTAAGCAGAACACTGTGACATACATGGCAGCAAGATCTTTTTTGGCCCATCTCCTAGAGTAATGAAAATAAAAACAAAAATAAACAAATGGGATTTAATTAAAATTAAAAGCTTTTGCACAGCAAAGAAAGCCATAAACAAAATGAAAAGACAACCCACAGAAAGAGAAAATATTTGCAAAAAAAGTGGCTGACAAGGGTTTAATCTCCAATATATACAAACAGCTCATGCAGCTCAACATCAGAAATGCAAACAACCCAATCAAAAAAAAAAAAAAAAAGGGCAGAAGATCTAAACAGATATCTATATGTACGTGACTTTAAGAAAATTAAATGTGCATTAATTTTTTAAAACATCATCCTTGTAGAGAAGGGGGACAAAAAGAAGCAAATGTAGAAAAATATGGGAAATCTATTGAAAATGTGTTCATTTCCCCAGTACCCCTCGACTCCCCCATTCTGCAACACAAAATTAGTGCAGCTCACCTTTTCATCAAAATTCCACTGTAACTCAAAAAGCGATATGGCTGGAAGTCTCCTGGTCCCTACATAGGAGTGTAGTTTTTATATATATTAAACAAAAATCTCTAAATTAAATTTGCCTTTATATATTCTTTTAAAATATAGAAGCCACTGGCCCCAGGCAGCCGCCCTCCAAGGCCTCCAGTGTCAGTAATATGACAGTCTACTTTTGGATCAAGTTTTAACAAAAATAAAACTCTAGTTCCATGGTTAATTGCACTTTGTAATTTAAAACAAATCAAATTTAAAAAAACCTGGGAACTTACTTTAATTTAAAACTGTATATGGTATTCTCTATTTGCTTGGAATTTGATATTTGGAAAGAAGAAAATACAGTCAGCCTTTCATATCTGCATATCCATGGATTCAACCGAAGGATGGAAAATAATTGAAAAAAATTCCATGAAATTCCAAAAAACAAAACTTGTATTTGCCACCCATCTTCAACTATTTACATAGCACTTACATTATATTTGAGCTTTCCTGGTGGCTCGGACAGTAAAGAATCTGTCTGCAGTGCAGGAGGCCTGGGTTCGATCCCTGGGTCAAGAAGATCCCCTGGAGTAGGAAATGGCAACCCAGTCCAGTATTCTTGCCTGGAGAATTCCGTGGACAGAGGAACCTTGCGGGCAACAGTCCTTGGGGTCACAAAAAGTTGGTCGTGACTGAATGACTAACACTACACTATGTATGTATAGACATCTTCCAAAAAAGACATACAGATGGCTGAGAGCATTGAAAGATGCTCAACATCACTAACTATTAGAAAAATGCAAGCCAGAAAAACTATGAGATATTACCTCATACCAGTCAGGAAACATCATCAAAATATCTACAAACAATAAATACTGGAGAGGGAGTGCAGAAAAGGGAACCCTCCTACACTGTTGGTGGAAATACAAATCCGTACAGTCAGTATGGAAAACAGTATGGAGGTTCCTTAAAAAACTAAAAGCAGAGCTACCACATGATCCAGTAATTTGACTCCTGGGCATATATCTGAAGAAAGCCATAATTCGAAAAGATACATGCTCATGCAACTCTACTTACCATAGCTAAGACATGGAAGCTATCTAAATGTCCATCGACAGAGGAATGAATGAAGAAGATGTGGGGGCTTCCCTAGTGGCTCAGCAGTAAAGAATCCACCTGCCAATGCAGGAGACACAGGACTGAACCCTCTGGGAAGACCCCACATGCTGCAGAGCAATGAAGCTCATGAGCCACATCTATTGAGCCTGTGCCCTAGAGTCCAGGAGCCACAACTACTGAGCCCACAAGCTGCAGCTACTGAAGCCCACGTGCCCCAGAGCTCATGTTCTGCAACAAGAGAAGCAATCACAGTGAGAAGCCCAAGCACCGCAAGTAGAGAGTAGCCCCTGCTTGCTGCAACTAGAGAAAAGCCTACGCAACGACAAAGACTCAGCACAGCCAAAAATAAATAAATAAATAGAAATTATTTAAAAAAAAAAGAATGTGTGGTACATATACACAATGGAACATAGCCATTAAAGAACAAAATTATGTCATTTGCAATGATATGGGTGCACCTAGAGAGTTGTCATACCGAGTGAAGTAAGTCAGACAGAGAGAGATAAATATCATACAATATAGCTTATATGTGGAATCTAGAAAAATGGTACAAATAAGCCTATTTAGAAAACAAAAATAGAGTCACACGTGTATAAACCAAACCTACAGTTACCAAGGGGTAAGGCGGGAGGAATACATTGGGAAATTGGGATTGAGGTATACACACCTACATATAAAATAGGAAGTAATGAGAACCTGTTATACAACACAGGTAACTCTATTCCAGACTCTATAATGACCTATATGGTAATAGAATCTAAACCGAATGGTCACATGTTTATGTCTGTTTCATCATGTTGTACAGCAGAATCTAGCACAACACTGTAAATCAACTACACTTCAATAACAGTATAGTTGAATTCTAATATTTAGCCTGCTTTGACAATCATTACTTAAAATTCCCTAATACTATGAAATTATCCATTTCTTCTTGTAATTGTGCTAGTTTTGCTTTAAATATTTAAGACTCTTAGCTTTCAGTTGCAAATAAAATGCAAATTTTACCATCTCTTAGTGACTTTTTCCTGTATTATTGTACATGACATTCTTATTAATAATTGCCTTAAATTATATGCCATCAGATATTAATATTGATGTACTGGATTTCTTATGATTAGTGCAGTTTTCCTCATCACTTTATATTTCTTACAGTTATACTTAAAAAATACAACCTATAATCTGTCTTTTAACACAGGAGTTTGAGCCATTCATGGTATTTTGATTAGGTAATACATTTGAACTTATCTTTACCATTATTTTAAGTTTCTGTTTTAAGTTTTTCTTTTCCCTCTGTCCTGTATTCTTAATGAATTTCTTGAATTACCCATCTAATTCAGTAGTCGTGTCTTCTACTTTGTCTAGTAGGAGTTATTTTTCATTTTAATAACCATGATTTTTATTTAAATATATAGAATTTGTTCTTTTTCATACTTAGCCATTTTCATTTTTTTTTCTTCAAAAAATACTTCTGTATACCTGAAACTAACTCAAAATTGTAAATTAGAAAATATTGTTAAAGAAAGTTCAAACTACCACACAATTGCACTCATCTCACATGCTAGCAAAGTAATGCTCAAAATTCTCCAAGCCAGGCTTCAGCAGTACATGAACCGTGAACTTCCAGATGTTCAAGCTGGATTTAGAAAAGGCAGAGAAACCAGAGATCAAATTGCCAATGTCCACTGGATCATCGAAAAAGCAACAGAGTTCCAGAGAAAATCTGCTTTATTGATTACACCAAAGCCTTTGACTGTGTAGATCACAACAAACTGTGGAAAATTCTTCAAGAGATGGGAATACTAGACCATCTTACCTGCCTTCTGAGAAGTCTGTATGCAGGTCAAGAAACAACAGTTAGAACTGGATATGGAACAACAGACTGGTTCAAATTGGGAAAGGAGTATGTCAAGGCTGTATATTGTCATCCTGCTTATTTAACTTATATGCAGAGTATATCATGTGAAATGCCAGGCAGGATGAAGCACAAGCTAGAATCGAGATTCCTGGGAGAAATATCAATAACCTCATAATCGCAGATGACACCACTCTTATGGCAGAAAGTGAAGAGGAAATGAAGAGCTCCTTGATGAAAGTGAAAGAGGAGAGTGAAACAGCTGGCTTAAAACTCAACATTCAGAAAACTATGCTCATGGCATCCGGTCCTATCACCTCATGGTAAATAGACGGAGAAACAATGGAAACAGTGAAGACTTTATACTTTGGGACTCCAAAATCACTGCAGATGGTGAGTGCAGCCATGAAATTAAAAGACGCTTGCTCCTTGGAAGAAAAGCTGTGACTAACCTAGACAGCATATTAAAAAGCAGAGACATTACTTTGCCCAAAAAAGCCCTGTTTAGTCAAAGCCATGGTTTTTCCAGTGGTCATGTATGGATGTGAGAGTTGAACTATGAGGAAAACTGAGCCCTGAAGAATTGATGCTTTTGAACTGTGGTGTTGGAGAAGACTCTTGAGAGTCCCTTAGACTGCAAGGAGATCAAACCAGTCAATCCTAAAGGAAATCAGTCCTGAATATCCATTTGGAAGGACTAATGCTGAAGCTGAAATTCCAGTAATTTGGCCACCTGATGGGAAGAACTGACTCACTAGAAAAGACCATGATGCTGGGGAAGGTTGAAGGCAGGAGGAGAAGGGGATGACAGAGGATGAGATGGTTGTATGGCATCACCAATTCAATGGACATGATTGAGCAAGCCCCGGGAGTTGGTGATGGACAGGGAAGCCTGGTGTGCTGCAGTCCATGGAGTCTCAAATAGTCAGACATGACTGAGTGACTGAACTGAACTAATTGTAAATCAAGTATACTTTAATAAAAATATAATTCCTTGCTATTTGAAAACAAAAGTTATTCCTTTTATCACTTTGATTATCTTAAATGGTGATATTTAAAATCTTCAGTGGAATACTTGATTTGTTTGAAGTGATTGTAACAGGTGTTGATTTGCTGCTGTTCTGCTGTGCTCACTCATGTCCAACTCCTGGTGGCCTCATGGACTATAGCCTGCCAGGTTCCCCTGTCCATGGAATTTTCCAGGCAAGAACACTGGAGTGGGGTTCCATTATCTACTCCAAGTGGGGTATCGTCCCGACCCAAGGACTGAATCCATTTCTCTTGCATCTTCTGCATTGGCAGGTGGATTTTTTTTACCGCTAGCACCGCCTGGGAAGCCCATTGTTGATTTGCTTTTAGCTATATTTGGTATTTGATTTCTTCATGTGTTTTAGAATTTTGGTTTAATAACTTCATTGTCTCTCTCCTTCTCAGAGTTCATTTCTCCCTATCTCAACACTGTTTGCCATTGTCTTCACCTGGCTTCTTGATCCTCACATATGGAGCATAATAATACCACCAGAATTGGGGACTTCCATACTGTGGAGAAAATAGAAATATTGCAGATTCTGTCAACTTCAAAGTTCCTTGGTTGCTCTGTGCTGTTCTTAGTAGGGAGAATACATCTGTATTCTGCTTAGAGCTGGAACTTGTTAAAGTTACATTTTAGGTATAGTCTGTGTTTTCATGAAAAGGAGAGACAATTTCAATCTGTGGTTTCTAATTGAACATGTCTTTAGCCATCACTATCAAATGTTGTTTTCAGTTATTCCAATTTTATATGTGTCATATCCAGGGATATTGCAGGAGTGGGAGTTAGGAAGGATAAAAATTCAGCCCTGCATATTAGCTAAAATTGATGTTAAAGGGAGAGGGAAGATATATATATTGGCTGTATCTGTTTCAATACTATATATTTAGGATTACCATATAGCCAAGTTTACTCCAAAGAAATAATTTATTTAGAAGGCTTAATTGATCAATGCCAATTTTAACATTAGTAAGAGAGAGTTATTGAGCGTATTGTCTTTTATTCTCTTTGATGGGTACTAAGAGTATCCTGAAAGTCATAAGAATTTAGATTTAGACAAGACATGATATATGAAATTTACCTTGATTCATGAACATAACATTCCAGGTTCCTATGCAAAATTGTTCTTTACAGCATCAGACTTTACTTCGATCACCAGACACATCTACAACTGGGCGCTGTTTTTACTTTGATTCCATTTCTTCATTCTTTCTGGAGTTATTTTCCCAGTCTTCTCCAGTAGCATGTTGGGCACTTACTGTTCTGGGGAGTTCATCTTTCAGTGTCATATCTTTTTGCCTTTTCATACTGTTCATGGGGTTTTCAAGGCAAGAATACTGAAGTGTTTTGCCATTCTGTTCTCCAGTGGACCACATTTTGTCAGAACTCTCTACCGTGACCTGTCCATCTTGGGTGGCCCTACATGACATGGCTCCTAGTTTCATCGAGTTAGACAAAGAGCCTCTTGATGTGAAAAAGGAGAATGAAGAGTGAAAAAGGAGAATGAAAAAGCTGGCTTAAAACTCAACATTCAGAAAACTAAGATCATGGCACCCGGTCCCATCACTTCATGGCCAATAGATGGGAAACAATGGAAATTGTGACAGACTTTATTTTTGGGGACTCCAAAATCACCACAGACGATGACTGTAGCCATGAAATTAAAAGATGCTTGCTCCTTGGAAGAAAAGCTATGACAAAACCAGACAGCATATTTAAAAGCAGAGATATTACTTTGCTGACAAAGGTCCATCTAGTTGAAGCTATGGTTTTGCCAGTAGTCATATATGGATGTGAGTGTTGGACTATAAGGAAAACTAAGCGCCAAAAGAATTGATGCTTTTGAACTGTGGTGTTGGAGAAGATTCTTGAGAGTCCCTTGGCCTGCAAGGAGATCAAACCAGTCAGTCCTAAAGGAAATCAGTCCTGAATATTCATTGGAAGGACTGATGTTGAAGCTGAAATTCCAATACTTTGGCCACCTGATGCGAAGAACCGGCTCATTGGAAAAGACGCTGATGCTGGGGAAGGTTGAAGGCAGGAGGAGAAGGGGACGACAGAGGCGCATAGAGTTGGATACGACGGAGTGACTGAACTGAACTGAACTGTTATGTGAAGTTAGTTTCTCAAATATTTATGATGGATCCGTAAATCACACAATTATATATCCTCTTGTGGATTTCAAAATGTGTAGAGCTTATATTTTAAAATGATCATGTTTGAAAGGGAAGGAAATGATCTATTACTAGAGGGTCTTAGACATTTGATAAAATATTGGTTTCACTGTGACCTAAGTATTCTCTAGGGTTTGAAAGGTACATGGCCAAATTACTGGTGCAATCACACACCGTTTGTCCTGAAATTCAAGTTCATGCATTTGAATTAGTTGATACTATTTTTTTGTCATATTCCTCCTTCTTGTAACAGGGAAACTGAACATGGGTTGTGCAAGAGAATACAATATCATTGAGAAACCTGAGAGAAAATTCAACTTTTGGATTTTTAGACTTTATCTTTGCCACTTTCATGTTCATCCCACTCTCCTCTTTTTTGTTTCTATCTTTGCCCCTTTGAGTATATTACATATCAAGATGACCTCACACATGAAAACATATATACATATGAATTTAAGGACTAGGTCAAGGCAGATTAGTGTTTGCTATGGTTCCACCAAAGTATAATCTCACTGAAATATGAAATATCACTTAATATTATATAGATTCTTCTCATTAAATGACTAGAGAAAAGAGATGAAAAAAATATTTCAGTGGTTAAAACCACATTAGCCAAAGATTGATTTAGACTACTCTCATGTTTTAGTTTCAAAAGACATGACCAAATTGAACATCAAAATACTTCATTGCAATCTCACTGTTGGATATTTATGCCACTCTACTGAACCACATCATGGAGTATGGCAGAGCTAACAAGTTACCCAGTCCTGACAATTATAAAATTGCTTTCATCTTATTCAGAGAAGGCCTGGTATATATTTATTTTCATTACAGGAAAATACATTTTTATGGATTACCTCATCAAAAACATGTTGTAATATTACCGAGAAAATTGAGTATGGTTCCTCAGATGACAAAACAATTCCTGTATGGGAAAAGATTGAATTAAGTTGGGATTTTACTAGAATATTGAGCAAATACTTCATCTTTGATATGTCAATGCTACTTGGGGACCTTTAGAGAATTTTTTCCTTCCAATTTCTAAATTAAAATTCTGCTGTAAATGTTACCAAGTAGATTCCCTGAGAATATTCCTGAGTATATTCCCACTCAGGTCTTTCAAAGTATCCTTCTTGCCACAAGGATAGTTTTTAGAATAATTTAGGTAAAGTCAGTAGAAGATTGAGTCAAAACACAAAAGTTTAGACAACCATATGTTTTATTATGAGAAAAAGTTAGTAATTCTATAGCTGTTTTCTCACATTATTGCAACTATAACTGACCATAACTATTTCCTAAAGTAATAGATGTTAGTTAATTGCTGTGTAAGTTTATAAGTACACAACTCTGTGAAAATGATAATCTGGGTGGCATTGGGAATGATTTCACAGAGAAGCTGGCTCATTAGCAAGTTCTTAAAGCTAGAATAGGATTTTGATAGGAGGTGAGAAAGTAAGAAGTGTTTTACCCAAGAGGGTTGAATTAATTTAACTCAACAAATAATTAGAACAAACTATAATAAATAGGGCTAACTTCTAATCAGCACTGCTATGTGCTTGGCACTACTCTAAATATTTAACATGAATTATCTAGTTTAATCTATTAAAAAATACATGTGTTAGGCACTATTAATGTTTTCACTTTATAGATAAAGCCCTGAGGCACAGAGAGATCACTCAACTATTAAGTGGTACTATCAGGATTCAATTCAGAGCAGCCAACTCCAGAGCCCACACTGTTAAAAACGAGGATCCTGGAGTCAACAGCCTGGCTTCAAATTCTGGCTTCATCTACAACACTGAGGTTAGTTCCTGGCCTTCCTGGGTAAGTGCCTGGATAAATGTTGTTGTTGCTTAGTCACTCAATCATGTTAGACTCTTTGCGGCCCCATGTACTACTGTAGCCCACCAGGCTCCACTGTTCATGGGATATTAAAGGTAACAATATTGAAGTGGGTTGCCATTTCCTACTCCAGGGGACCTCCCTGACTCAGGGATTGAACCTGCATCTCCTGCTTGGCAGGCAGATTCTTTACCACTGAGCCACCTGGGAAGCCTAGATAAATGTTAACTATTTTAATTATGTTTATTGTTATTAATAATGAACTTCTCTGTCATTGCTACTTCTCTGTGGCTATATGAAAGTTATTCAATGTACTGTAGATGATGCAAACATGCCAGATTGAAGGTCTTAGTCTTCAATGAACTTTCAGTTTTCTGGGAGCAACAGATATAAACCCAGCGGTATTTATATAAACGAGCTAAGTATAGGGGGGATTAATTTCAACTGGAAGAGATTAAGGAAGACCCCAGAGGTGGTTTCTGATCAGAACATAGGAGGGTTATGCTTACAGTTGAAGACACAAGAGGGAAGGCTTACAGGATGAGAGGACCCTGTGCACAAAGGCACAGTGTTTTAGAAATGTTCAGAATGTGTTTGGAGAATAGCTTAACTCATATTTACTTTAAGGGAGGGGAGAGCAGTGAGTGCAAAGCAGGAAAGCAAGCCTTAAGTTCATGTCTCCTGGAGCCCTGAAGAGGTCTTTAAACAAAGCAGTGGCAGTTCAAAGGCATTTCTGGAACACATTTTAGTAATGACACAGAGGAGAGAAAGAGAGGGCAGGGTTACTAATATAGACTTGAAAACTAATTCAGGCTTGCTGCCACCATTTTATTTCACCTTCATAATTCTAACTAAAATCCGATTAATTGTGTGTGTGTGCTGGACAAGTTGCTTACTATTTTGGTCCTCAGTTTCTCACCTACAGAATGAGGGAGTAAAAATGGATAGATACATGATCATCAGCTTCTAGGAGTCATGGACTCCCTATGCTTGACTTTGTGCCTAAACACTTTCACATGTAATTTTTGTTCATGATGTGTGCTATGCTTAGTCGCCCAGTTATGCACAACTCTTTGCAACCCCATGGACTGGGGCCCGCCAGGCTCCTCTGTCCGTAGGGATTCTCCAGGCAAAAGTACTGGAGTGGATTGCTATGTCCTCCTCCAGGGGGGGGTCTTCCCAACCCAGGGATCGAACCCAGGTCTCCCACATTGCAGGCGGATTCTTTACCATCTGAGCTACTAGGGAAGCCCAAGAATATTGGAGTGGGTAGCCTATCCCTTCTCCAGGAGACCTTCCTGACTCATGAATTGAACCAGGGTCTCCTGCATTACAGGTGGATTCTTTAATCCACTGAGCTATCAGGTTTCATGACAGTGATCAAAAATATGAATATCTTCCCTCTCTAAGTAAATACTGACTTTATTTAATATTTCTATCCATTTAGCACATAATCCTATATTATTATTATTTTTACCTTATTTTCATTTCTTCCCAACTAAAGTTCATTAAAGACCATATTTTATACTTCTATATATAAACACATTAGCATATGATATAAACTCAAATAAGTTTCACTTAGTTGATAAACGGCTATATGATATTCTACGTTTTTATTATATTTCTTTACCAGTGAGTCAAAAAATTTACCAAATTAAGCTGTTAAAATAAATTCTCTATGTGAAATTATTTTTATTTTTTTTTCCTATGTGAAATTAAAAGGTTAATATATTTTACCATCACTGCTTACATAAACTAAAAATTTGCCATTATTTCTGTTGTATTTTTATATCTTATCTTCAAAACTGGGAAAGGTACCACAAAAAAGAGTGGAAGAGGATTTTTTTTCCCTGAAAATAAATACACAAATCCACAGAGTAAGAAACAATTACACAAAGGTTACTTTTAAGATTCTGAAAAGTCTTAAATATTTTATTTATTCCAAGTAAGGAGAACTGACCTCAAGTTAAATGGCTTCTATTTGGGAACTTTTGTTGTGATTTTTACATTGACCATATAGTCACATTGCTCTTTGGACTAGAGTAAAACATAGTATTCCTTGATATTTGAAGTCTGAATGTCCCCTAGATACTTTAAGATGCTACAGCAAACAAAGTCCTGTTGGTCTGAAAAGCCACTAGAAGCAAATCTTAAAACTAATTATGGTTCTTCTGCTGAGAGTTTCTTTAAGAGTCACTTTCCAATTTCTGTCAAACATTTGCAGTTCTAGTACAAATACATTTATACTTTTTCAGAATTAATGCATATCAACCTCAAGATAGTGTTTGCCTTTCACTGTGAAAGAGAGAAAGGTTGTGAAGAAATTTCCAAGGAATTAAAATATTAACTCTTAATATCCTATTTTAATTTTGCAAAAACCTAATGGACCCACTCTTAACCACCATACAGTTGCACAATTATCTGAAAGATTTAGAATGATCTCCTTGCCAATTTGGGCTTTGAAGAAAACAAAATCAGGTTCATTAAAATGTTTCATAAAAACTCTCTGAACTGATTGTATTGCCAATCTAAACTTTAGTGGATAATCACTAACCATTTTTTATTCTGGTTACTTTTATTACTTTTCCCCACAGAAAGAGCAGCAATATGTTCCCTGTACTATTTTCTGACCATCACAGCTGAGGCAGACGTGGCTGTAAATGACACATCTCCCTAGTCAGGAGTAGCATGGACTTTCAACATTTAAGGTGTCTCTGCTGACATCATTTTTTTTTGTTGTTGTTGTTGTTCTAGAAAGGGAAGAAAATTGAATTCAGTCCAGTTTGTCTCTAATGCTCATGTCTTAATATTTGTTCAAAGAGAAGAAGCAAAATCAATAAAACATCTAATTGAGCCATTTTCACCAATTATCAATAGAAACTTATTATTTAAAAATCAACATTTGGTACTTAGGCAAATGCCATATATTATAAGAATTATATGAATAAAAAATTGAATTTGTGCTAGCTTGTGAAATGCAAAGGTTTATTGTCACCATCTCAACTAAATAATTCATAGAAGACATCTCTTGTGGCCTCTAATATATTAATCACCTAAATGAAATGAAGGCTACTATTTAGAATTCACTAACATATCCAATAAAATGCATAAAGTAAGTTCTATTAACTAGGTTTACATAACGCATCTTTCTTTTGATAATCATACCTCTTATGATATTCAAGGATATATCTGCTTCATACCACATAAATGAATGACTCACTTATTTTTTTCCTGCTTCATTGTCATTTGACTGAACCCCGTAGTTATATCCAATAAGAAGTAAGTTAAAAATGAAGTTTCTGTCAACTATTTTCCACTAGCAAACATAGCGACTCACCTCCCAAATAAAAGCATATCAACATGAAGTTTTCCCAAGGGTGTATTCTAGGTCATCATCTTTATGTTAATGAATTCCTTACTGAATAGTAAACGGTAAGAATATATTAACTTACTCCTCTAACACATTACCTGTCAGCAGGTAATTATCCATCAAAACCTAAACAGAGAGATTGCCCTGTGACACCAGTGACCCCTGCAGGTAAAATTGAGGAAAAAATGTACACTGTAATTGGACAAAAGATCCCACTGCGTATCTCAATGTAGCTAGATATTGCCAAAGCATAACATTTATCAGTAACTCCCCATAAGATTTGTTATTATTGTTTTCTAATTGCCATTGGAGATTTTTAAATCTGTGGAATAAACCAAGCATACATTTTTGCATTTTATTAGCTATTATTTAACTCATTTACATTTTGCATATCACGACAGTTTCTAGAGAACCTTGTCCAAATACAGAAAAGCTATTTAGAGTTACTTGATTAAGGATTTGAAAGAGATAACAGTCATCTGGTTTATCCGCAAGCATGATAATTAATTTCAATAACCAGCACATGTATTCTGAAGGATTCCCCATGAGATAAATAATATTCACACATTATAGAAAAAGATGGCTAAGTGGCATTTACGTTGCAAAGTCGGAAAACATTCCCAAAGTATCTGTTCCTTGGCATTATACTGTCGAACAGGGTGAAGTCAGGTTCAGGAAAGGTCACACAACCACTATGTATACTTTAAGTCTCAACTTAATAGCATACATTCAATGACCACTCACTTATTTAACATGTAGGAAATGCTTACATCTGTCATGGGCTGCGTCCTAAAGAGATATGAAAAATAGCCAACAATAAGTATGGGGGATTTTTTAAAAGACTAATCCATCACATTCATAGTTTAAATAAATGCCATTTGATACTTTGATTACAATAGAGTAGACACCAATTCAAACATTTCATATCTATAATTGAGTCATTATTTGTAGTACTTATATCAATATTAAAATTACCCAACAACCTATGAGAGGTATGAACAATTTTTATAGCTACACTTTTTTTTCACCTGAAGAGTTATCTTTTTTAAAAATGTGCTTTGGAATTTACTATTAAGTGTAGTTTTGTCTTTTATATTCTCCATTACCTCATGTAAAATGCAGAAGAATGGTGATTTTTGTTACTCTTAGAATATAATGAAGGAGGGGTACATTCAAATATTATTTTTAAAAGAGCTATCAGTCAACTACAGAACTCCTAAAATCTTAATGTTGTTCCTTAGCCACATAACAAAAAACAAAAGCAGAAAATACATTGCTGGTTCCTTGACTTCTGTCACATGCTAATAAGCAGATTGACAACAACATAAGTAGTAGTAAAAATGCACCAGGAGTTCACAAGGAAGCCAAGTATTAAGTGCTTATTAATTTTTCCTACAAATAGTTAATAAACATCTTATATATATATACAGGCAATGAGACGGAACCTGGGTGCATCCTAGTCAACAAAACAGATATATTCTCGGTATTCACAGGGCTTACAGTCTAAAAGGGGGAACTGATAATAAAAGGTAAATGAATAAATAATAAAAGGTGTTAAGTCTTCTTAAGGAAATAGTGCAGAAGATTAGAGAATGACATGGATGGAATCTATATTAAAAGAGTAAGCAAGGAAGGCATCCCTCCAAATTTGAGCTGAGGCCAGTAAACAGAAGGAATAGCCCTGGAAGAGCAGAGGAAAAACATGAGTGGAGGACCCAGGAAGGGAAAGAACTTGCTCTTGTTGAGGGACTATTGACAACTACAAGGTAGCTGGTCTGGCAGCAAGGCATGTGCTGGACAGCAGGACGAAAGAACTGAATCAAGGCGAGGCAGTTTCTTATGAACCATGATGAGGAGTCTGAATCTTACTTAATATGTAATAGACACCAGGTGGAGATCAACAGAACCTTCCCTTGCTGCTGTGTAATGATAATTCATGGATGGAAATAATAGGAACAAGGAGAGAACAAAGAGGATAAAACAGTAGATAAAAGCTAAATCTTACCATTAGAACATATTATTTCCTCAGGTTCCTGTAAATGGATCAGGCATAGGGATATTGTCTTTAAAATACCAGGTTGTCATATTAATTCTAAAATTCAAGGTTTGTATAGCTTGAATTCAGTTTTGGTTATGACAGATAAACACATGCATTGTCATTATTATAATGGTTTATTGTATATGGTTCCAAATGCTGAGTGTGGGCTCTAAAACTAAGTAAAATAAAAAAAATATCCCTTTTAATTTAAAAAAGGCAGAAAAATAATGTATTAGTCTTTCAAAAGACTAGCAGAGAAATAATCTTCCAAAAGACAAATTAAGGATGAATTTTTCCCTCTATAATAAGCCCAGCCCAAGCATAGAACAGTAATTAGTCAGTCTGTACATAATGCCAAACACCCAGTCTAGTCACTGAGGAAAAATTAAGAAAGCCAATTATTTAGCTTCAGAGATAATTCAAAAGGGTGGGTTTTCTGTATTTAACATGTTATAAGAAGCAATTGGCCTCATGTAACTACAATTACTTCATTCACTTATATGTGAGATGGATAGAAAATGCCAATATAATGGAACTTCCGGGAGAGTTGTATGAAAAGCTTCTTGCTCAGAGCCTGGCACGTAGTAGGCATTTCATTAACAACCAGAGCTGCAGACCCATCTAAAGAGAATCTAAATGACAGATAGATTTAGAGATTATGAGGCCTATGCTAATTCATTTGTACCCTGATATAAGTAAACATTTAAAATAAATTAAAAAAAATAAAAAAATCTACTGTGTATGACATTAATATAACCACTAGCTTACTTTTGGCTAATGTTATATCTATTCACAGCCTTTTATATCCAATCTTTGTGTCTTTATCTCATTTATGCAGCATAGAATCAAGTCTGTGTGCTTATTTGGTTTTGTTTTTTCACTGAAGTATAACTGACAGACAGATGGGCTTCGCCGATGGCTCAGTGCATCAAGAATCTGTCTGCAATGCAGGAGACACAGGAAACATGGGTTTGAATCCTGGCTTGAGAAGATCCCCTTGAGTAGGAAATGGCAACCTGCTCTGGTATTCTCATCTGGAAAATCCCATGGACAGAGGAGCCTTGTGGTCTACAGTCCAAAGGGTCACAAAGAGTCAGACATAACTGAGTGACTAAGCATGAATGTATAATTGACATATAATGTTAAAAAATTTCAGGTTATTTAAAAAATTTCATCAAACAAGTCATAAACTAGGAAACTCTGTTCTTCAAATATGCTACAATTTTTAAACTATAACAAAGTGAGAAGAATGCTGTAATTAGATTGAGAAGATAAGAAAGGTGGTAAAATTCAAACAAGCTTCAAGTATTCTTACAGTTTTTTTTTTTTTCCTTACTAAAATGTGCTTTTCTTCTATATGTATGATCCAAAATATATCAGGTTTAGGAGAAAAATAACTGAGAATTGTATGGGTTAAACTGGTTCCTTCACAGATATGCAGAAATCCTGAAGTGAAAGTCAAAGTGTTAGTTGCTTAATTGTGTCTGCTCTTTGTGACCCCATGGACTGTAGCCTACCCAGTTCCTCTGTCCATGGAATTCTCTAGGCAAGAATATTGGAGTTGGCAGCCATTCCCTTCTTCAGGGGATCTTCCTGACCCAGGGATTGAACCTGGGTCCCCTGCATTGTAGGCAGATTCTTTGCCATCTGAGCCACCAAGGAAGCCTGTAGAAGCCCAAACCCCTTAGTAAATCAGAAAGTGAACTGATTTGGAAGTAAAATCTTTTCAGAAAAGTGGCCATGTGACAACAGAGGCAGTGGTGGGAGTGATGTGTCTAACAAGCCAAGGAATTCCATGGCCCACTGGCAAATATCAATAGTCGGAAGAGGCAAGGACGGATTCTCCCCTACAGATTTCCGAGGAACGATGGCCCTGATGGCACGTTGATTTCAGACTTCTAGCTTCCAGAACTATAGGGCAATAACTTTCAGTTATTTTAAACCTCCTCCTTGGTGGTACTTTGTTACCACCACCCTAGGAAACAGACTAGAGCTACAGAGAGACTGAGCTGACTGTGAACTTCAGCGTGCAGGTTTTTACTCTACCCAACAAGGGACGCTAGAGAGGATACACATTCTTAACCTTGACTTTCATCTAGGCCACAGCATGCCTTAGCAAAAACAAAATGAATCCCACCAAAAAAGCAAGCAAACAAACAAACAAACACCCCTCCACATGCAGATTAATTATTGTATCTTCCCTTTGAGTCATTTACGCCTCATTTTAAGTGATAAATATTTATCACTGCTGGACTTCCAGAGCCTCCCCTGCTGTAGAGAAATAAGGTCTATTCCACTGACTTTATGCATCTTTAACAAAGGTGCCATTTCATTCGAACCCCAGAAATCTCTTTTATTGGTGATGATATATGCAACTAAAAGAACACAATCTGATTTTTTTTCAGACCTAGATACATGAAATTGAGCATACAGTGCTGCAAGTTAGGAGGATCTTGTTTTCAAGGCTGTAAACTGCATATAACTTTGTGAATGTATTCATATGCATGATATTAAAATAGCTTATCTGTGTCTAAAATCCTAGATTATAAAAATAGCATCCAGCTAAGAACTGGATTTTTTTTAGCTGATACTCTGTCTTTCTGTGACCATTATAGTTTTCTGTGTCCTGTCTTCCCTGCACAGTTTTATTTGCCATCAGTCTTAATTCATTTTCACAAACAAATTAAGGCAGAGAGTCAGATGAGGTATGCAACTCTACTCTCTATCATCCACTTGCCTACGCCTCTGTCAGAATCAATAAATACTCATTCAAAGGAAGGGGGCCAAACAACTCATTAATCCTCCTGCTCACTGCTTCCAAAATATGGGTGGCTTGTTAGGTACCTTCTGAAATCCACCGTGCAAAGTGCAGCTCTTGAGTCCCGTTAAAGAGCCAGCAATACAGGCATAGAGCATGAGGAAAGGGACTTAGCAGTGACAACTAGATGGGTGTATGTGTGTTCTGTCATTTATCCACTCACAGCATTTTCCAAATAATACTTTTTTTTCCTTCCTATAAGATATAGGTTGTCTTTGTTTTCAAAGACTCTTCCGAGCCTGATGTCTCCCCATTGTTTAAATCTGTCCTTGAACATAGACAACACCCTGGAAATTTCCAACTTCATATAACACTTTTCAAAGCACATAAAAAGAAAATTGTCCAAGCTCAAAAGAGTGAATAGTGATTGCTGAGTTGTTTGGAGTGAATACTGAAGGAGAGATGCTGTGTAGAAACTCCTTCAGCAATTTATGTGAGGAATGTGGATATCAACATCATAGAAAGTTATGTGTAATATCGGGGGTTAAAGGAAAGCAGACAAGACTTTGACTGGATCTACATGCTTAGGTTTCTCTCTCTCCTTGAGTTTAAAGTTAGAAGTGTGATGTCTTTTGTGTCTCCAGGTTGGGGGATTTTATTGTTATTCCTCAAGAATTTTCTGACTCTAAGAGAAGTAATGTGAATAATAACATCATCCTGAACTCAGTAACCTCTACTTTATTTCTTTGGCTTGACTTGGCTTAAAGCCACTGTAGCTGCTGTTTATTATTTCAAAACACCATTAATATTTACTATGCGATTCACTCCCATGTAAATTTTTCTTTTAGAGAGCTTTGATTTAGAGCAACGTATGCATTAGCTGGAAAATATCATATAATTATTTACTCAGAAAACAAGAAAGAGGAAGGTTGAAGAAAGCATATCCCAGGAGATTTAAGACTGACAGATTAGCAGCAGAAAATCTTTTGTCTGAAAAGTAAGAAAATGAGTGTAAGAACTAAGCATAATATACCTCTCATCTTGTCAAAACCAAAGAAGGTACTTTATATGTGCAAAATGCCCAAGTCTCTATTCTCAATACACAACTAACTTGGAAAATAACAAGTTGAAAATAAAACCTGCAATCATAAAAAAAAATTATAGATTAAAAACCACTGGATTTTTTCAGAAGTAGGATTTTGTTGCTCCACACATTTAAATATTTATTCTAGTATATTAAATAATTATAACAAAGTATAACATGGTGATAGTTTACAATCAGAGAATATAAAGCACCAAAATTTTAGGGATAGTGAAAATAATAGTTTCCACCTTCTAATCATTTATAAAATTCCAAGCTTAATGCTAAATCTTCATTTAAAAATTTCCCTCTAATCCCCACAGTACACCCAGATAACGTACAAAAGTTGTGGAGACAGAGGACTTGAGTAAATATGTTCAGGAGAATTGTGAAGGTTCCACAGGAAAGTGAGCATCTCAAGGGGTCATAAAGAATAGGAAAAGACTTTCTAGGAGACAAGAAACAGGTCTTCCTAGAAAAGGATGAGTGAAGGCTTAACCAGCTCTGCAGCTAAATACGTGGTTATTGCCAGGGAAGTGGTAAGATGCAAAGTAAGATACAAAATTGGAAATTTCATGAATTCGATGCTAAGCAACTTGAATGTTTACTAGGCTTTGTACAATTTAAAAATATACAATTTGAAACAATCTCTTACCAAAAACCACAAGTATAGAACAAAAAAGCCTCTTTTTCCCCTTGAACCACTCGAGAGTACACTGCTGATCCGATACACCCTTTCCCTGAACTATTCACTGTGTGTCTTCTAAAACAAGGATATTCTCCTAAATAGCCATAATACAATTTTGAAATCAGAAAATCAACACTGATATATTACTGTCATGTAACTTTTAGACTGTATTTGGGTTCTCTTGTGGGCTTGATTACCAAGAGATCCCTGCTCTTTACAGCAAACACATCCAGTTCAAAATCACGTTTCATTTAGCCCTTTCAGTCATTTCCAGTCTGGAATAGTTCTTCCCAGTCTTTTACTTCAATGAATTGGAATTATTAAAGATAACAGGCCAGATATTTTGTCACTGTTCCTCAATCTGATGTCTGATGCTTCCTTGTTTCAAGTCATGCATCTTCTGCAGGACATCCAAGAAGAGGACTGTGCTTTTCTCACTGCATTCTGTCAGGTATGTGCAATTTTAATTTGTCCCATCAATGATGATGCTCACTTTTATCACTTGACTAAGATAGTGTTATCCAGGATTCCTGACTGTGAAGTTCCTTTTCTACTTTTGTAAATAACAAATATTTGCCTGGGGAGGTAATTTGAAAGTGTGTATACATCCCCTTCCTCACTAATGGTTTTATTTGTTTACTTAATTCAATGGATTATAAGCAGTTACTTTCCTTATTTTGAGGCTCAAATAGTTCCTGAGTTGGCCAATAGAGCCCCTTTAAGCTTTCCACTGGATCCTTTTGGCATCTCTCATTATTCTTTGTTTTCTGTCACAAGTGGTTCTAAAATCGTCTTGCTTTTCCCCTAGTTCTTGAATCAGCCATCTCTCAAAGGAGCCCTGGTTCCTTATAATGAAGAGTGGCAGGTGGAAATCAAGATCTGGGCACCAGGTGCGCTCACTGTGGTTGGAGTTGAGCGCCGTTGCTGCTCTTGTGCCCTCTCACTGGACACAGTTAGGGAACGTGCATACAGACATACACACATGTACATGTGTATATACATATGCATATATGTGTGTGTGTATATTTGCATAAAGGGCTGTGCTGTGCTGTGCCTAGATGCTCAGTTGTATCCGACTCTTTGCGACCCCATGGACTATAGCCTGCCAGGCTCCTCTGTCCATGGAGATTCTCCAAGCAAGAAAAATGGAGTGGGTTGCTATGCCCTCCTCCAGGGTATCTTCCCAACCCAGGGATCGAACCCAGGTCTCCTGCATTGCAGGCAAATTATTTACTGCCTAAGCCACAAGGGAAGCCCAAGAACCCTGCAGTGGATAGCCTATCCCTTCTCCGGGAGATCTTCCCACTCCAGGAACTGAACCAGGGTCTCCTGCATTGAAGGTGGATTCTTTACTAGTTGAGCTACCAGGGAAGCCCATTAAGTGTGTATACAAGCATACATAATGTGGCAAATTGTATTTTCCAAGCTAGCTATAGCAAGATCTCCCATCCCATATGATCCATATAATCTTTTTTACAGTATAACGTTAATGCTTCTCCCTCCCAGAAGTGAGAGCCATGAGTGTCTCCTTCCTGGCACGGGTGGTTGCTATAGACTGAAATGTGTTCCCACAAAATGATATGCTGAAGCCCTAACCTGCCATGTTGTAGTATTTAAAATGGGGCTTTTAGGAGTTAGGTTTAAATGAGGTCATGAGGGTGAGGTCTCGTGATGGGGTTTGTGATCTTATCTGGAGAGCTACCAGAGAGGGTACTTCTGTCTTGCCTACGCTTCAATATAGTAAGAAGGCAGATCCCAACAGCGCTGGCACCTTGATCTTGGTCTTCCAGCCTCCAAAGCTATGAGAAAATAACTTTCTGTCATTTAAGCCACCCCATCTTTGGCATTGTGTTATAGCATCCCAAGCTGATTAATACTTAAGACTATAACAGAATGAGGTTTTGAGACTTAAAAGATTATACAACTTCTTTCTGATCCTGTTAGGATACTTGCTCTTGGAATCCAGTCAGCATCCTGTGAAAAACCAAAAGATACAAGGAAAGGACAGGTGTACATGCTGTCGCCTATAGCCCCATTGGAGATCCCAGCTAAGAGCAAGCATCAAGCTCTAGCCTCTGGATGATTCTAGCTCCCAGCTGCCAAGTTGTCCCCAGCTTTCAAGTCTTTGCACCTGAGCTCCAGGATATAAATTTTCCACGTATGCTCTTTTCAAGTTCTTGATGCACAAAAATCATGAGAAATAACATGACTGTACTGTTTTACATCACTGCCTTTGGGGGTAATTTGTGACACATTAATAGATAACCAAAACACATACTTCCATTATAATGCAACACCACACGAGCCATTCTAGTCTCCCTTTCCTAATTTGTAGACACCTTTCAAAAACTGGGAAACCTACTCTCATTTTCCTTAATATTTTCAGTTGTTTGATCAGTCCTCCTGCATGTAACCGATCTTTTGTAATTTATATTGTCCCTTCTCTTATGTGGATGCTCTCCTGATTCTATGGACATTGCTACCCTGAAATGGATCTTCTTTCCTGCTCATGGGACTCAGACACTGGATGCCAGACTCCCCTCACCTTTGTGTGAATAGATGCCTTACTCACCCTGCGTGGGCTCTGACTCTCCACCTATACAAAGGTGACTGCCTTACTCTGTCTCATTCAATGGCATTATCATTGACTAGTTTAGGAAAGAGAAGGAAATGAAGAAAAGAGAAGGGAAAGAGAGGAAAAAGAAGAGAAAAGAAAAAAGGGAAAGAGATGGAAGAGGAACCATATGAAAATTTTGGAAATTTAAAATAGATGACTGATAAGATACAAAATGCATTTTAAAAATATCAGCAAAGCAGTTTTCCAACAGTTTTCTGTTAATTTTTTCTTATGAAATGTTTATCAATTATTGAATAGAGTAACTGATAGAAACAGGTAAAGATTATCATAGAACCAATAACTAAAACTGTGGTCCCTAGGTCAGAAATTTTCTTCATAGAAAAGAAGTAGGAAATATATTTTATTCATTTGTCTCAATTTATTTTGGCTTTCTTACTTTGTTCAAAGATACACACGTGGGATCAAGTTCAAAATCAAAAGAAAACCTCTGAACCCCAACATACCACATTTCTAGCTGCTTTTTTCTGCATTTATCTCCATATAAGGCTAAAATTAACTAAAGAAATACAATCAATTTCTCAGTATTGAGTTTACTGCTTCATAGTTTTAATATCCACAGTATCTAGCATATGTGTGCACACTAAGTCACTTCAGCCGTGTCTTAACTTTTGCAACCCTGTGGACCATAGCCCACCAGGCTCCTCTGTTCATGGGATTCTCCAGCCAAGAATACTGGAGTGGGTTGCCATGCCCTCTTCCAGGTAATCGTCCCAAACTTAGGGATCAAGCCAGCATCTTAGATCTCCTGTGTTTGCAGGTGGGTTCTTTCCCATTACTGCCACCTGGGAAGCCCACCTAGCATGTAGTAAACATTAGATGTATTTCTTGAATGAATGAGACAATATGGTAGTAAAGCTGTAGCTCAACAATTCTTTAAAGTTCCACAAACGAGACTGATGTCAGAAATTCCATATGGATACATTCCAGTACATACTCAAGTCATGCACATCAGAAGAAATAGTGGGAGACATTCTAGTGATAATAGCCAGAACTGGGATCACTTTTAATGTTCTTAACTTTTTCTAACATCTCTATTAATGTGTGAGCCATTTATTGATTTAACTATTTGAAACATGTATTCAATTCCTGAGAAGATAGATAAGTGAATGATATAGCTATTATATGACCTCAACACCTTACCTTATACATTCTCCTACATAATCATAAAGCTATTTTAGTTAAATCAAAGAAGAATATTTTCATAATTAAGCCTGCATATATTGTATACTATGGAGCCAAGCTTTTCAGTTTTATTTATTTTCATTTATAATTTTATTTTTTCATTTTCATGGTGTTAATTCCTACATTTCCTTTTTTCTTACATTATATTCCATTGTCATATCTTTTTCAAACTCTGTTATATCAGAAATTCTATCAAATAACCTTTTCCCCAAATACATCTTTCCATCTTTCCTGTTTCAGCTGGGACTCGTTGATTTCCAGGTCTGTTGCCTGGAGATTCTCCTGGGTTGCATTCAGTTCTGTCTTTCATTCTCTCTCTTTCTTGATTTCTGGTGTCACTAAAGCTACTTCTTAATGTCAGATTTAAGAGAATTAAAATTTCTGAGCTCTTATATGAATGAAAATTTGTAAAGGATAATCTTTACATAAAGTCTAAAGAAATTGTTAGGCCACTACATTCAAATACATGCATAATAAAATAAATGTCTTTCCTAGCTCCCCTTTCTTAAGCAGTTTGACTGAATTACGGGCAGAGTACTAGTGAAATAATTATAACTACTTTTCAAGACCATAAAAATGACTTGAAATCTCTTTTATTAATAATCTTAGGATTCAAATTTTATTAATATTGAAGCTTGTTATTATATATTAGAATTCATTCTTTTTGGAAATTGTTTTTATACCTACTATCCATAAATATATACACACACATATATATGCTTACAGCTAATTTACAAGTAGTTACCTCTGACTCATTCTCTTCTTCTCACTGGTTCCCTCCTCCCCAGTACCACTACTGCGGGGATGAGTGTGGGGAAAATTTTGGAACTTTTAAAGAACTATTTAGAACGTAAGAACTTGAAAAGCAAAATTAATTTAGAAGGGCTAATCCTGGGGACATCTATATGTGTGGTGATTCCCAAGTCACCTTATTATATTTCAAGTCACACTTTATTAAACTTTTGACATGCTACAGATTAAAAATTCATTTGGGCAACAAGAATTCTCCTTTAAAGATGTGAATATTTCTTTTAGAGTTTAGTAAGTGGTGTCAGCTTTCCACACTTTCAGAAGAATTAGCTCCCACCTTCAAGCCCCCACTGCCACCCCAATGTTTCTCTGATATCCAGCTGAAGTTAGTAGCACTGGGGCAGACAAAGTCCAGATAATATTAGTAAATGGTACAGCAGACTCAGAACAATGACAAGGCACCTAAAGTATGAATCAAGCAAATGTGACCCTGGCATCACTATCAGGAGGTAATATTTGTCAGGTAAACCCACAAGAAATAGAAGTGGTTCTAAAAAGGTAAGTGATGTTTGAGGCAGCTGCCCCATCACAGTATGAACTAAATTATCTGTGATAAGACTAGGACTTTTCCACAAATTCCCAGTGGCCTCCTATGACACATAAAATAAAACCATACTCTTTACAAAGACCTATTAGCCTCTATAGAATCACACTTTTGTTTATTTCTTCAGCCCCACCTCCCACGACCACCTTCTCAGCTCACTAAACTTCAGCCACACTGGCATCCCAGCTATTCCTTGAACATGCTAAACTTGCTTCTGCCTTAGGCCTTTGCACTTGGTGTTATCTCTGCTGGGAATGCCCAACCCCAGACCACCTGGTATCTTTTTCATGTTATTCATGGTCCAGCTCAGATGTCATCTCCTTAGAAAGGTCTTCCAGTTGAAAATGGACACTCTTCATTTCCATCAGCCCCTCTTCCTGCATTCTCTATCTCTTCAGTCTGTTTGTCTTCCTAGCAATTATCTCTTTCTGAAATTATCTTGTTTGTCTTGTTGCCTGACTCTGCCCTGAGTCTATGCATTTTAAGAGCAGGGACTTTGTCTTGTTAACTTTTTGTCCCCAGTTCCTAAAACCATGCCTAGCTTGTAGAAGGTATTTGAAAAATGTATGCCAAATGAATAACTAAATAAATGAGCTACAAAGAAGATGGAGCACAAGTGAAGATGGAACCTTAGCAGCTTAGTCTGAGAGGGTGGAAAAATGCAGAGTAGGTTAAAACCATGATGCAGTGTTGGAATGAAAGCTCAAATCTGCCACTCTGTGGCAAGGAAAGAGTTAATCTTGCTGAATGTCAGTTTCCTCAGCTTTGAAATTATAATAACTATAATATAGGTCCAATTTAAAGATTTGGTTAGGTGAGATAGTGAATACATAAATGTGTACATGAGAAGAAGAGGCACAGGTTCTCAATAAATAGTAGCAATTACTACTACCAATATTGGGATGAATGGGTTTTTTCATGTTCATTGTGTTAACACTGAAGATGGGGAAGCGTGTGTGTCCCCTATTCAATTTCTTTATTTTTCTAAAATGTGTCTTTTATAGGATTTATTATATGTTTATAAAAATAACAATAACTTTAGTGTATTTTGCATATAAAATAAAATATTCATATAGTCTTGGTTTTCAGATGTAGCCAAATAATAAATTGGACCATAAAGTATGAATACTATACCTAGCGATGAAATAGCAGTATACATGAATGAAGAGACATAATGGTTGGTCATAAAATATGATTAACCTAGTTGAAACAAAAGGCCTTAGTACCTCACAAGTAGTGATCTCATTAGTGGGTTATAGGAGTTCCACATGAGTGAAGAAATCATGTATAATGATTGCCCATTACATACCCTATTTATTCTTAGGGTGCCTTTTTTGAAGCTTGTTTTTCTATTAAGTTTAAGCAAGAAGAGAGAAAAGTATGATATAAGACTATGCCAATTATATTTTAAAAGAGCATTATTATTAGAAGTTGGTCTCTATTAATCAAAAGAAACTTAACCCTTAATAATAAAGTGAGTTTGGTGTGTATTCCTTATATGACCAAGCCATTTAACATTGCTTTCAAATCAAGATTTTTATGAAGCAGAACCTTTTGATGGGCTATTTCTGTTCCCTCTCTCTGTTTTATTATGACCATTATTGCTTCTGTAGCCCCAGTTTCACCACCATTTCTGTGACTTTGAATAGTATAATTAACCATATCAGGCCTCAGTTTCCACACTTATAAAATGAAAGGAAGGACACCAATGTGGCCCACCTCATAACTAAAAATTGTGACAATACTTGTGAATGCTGGAAGCACTTGAAATCACGATATGCTATTACACACAAAGTGCTGTTACAGAGAACTTAGTACAGTATCTTTTGTATAATGGGTGTTTAATAAATATTATGGGTGCTTAATAAATAGTAACTGAATGGGCAGAACCACTGTGAAAAATAGGATCAGCCTTGTTATACAGATAAAGGACTCTGATTTATCCTTCTTACATGTATTTTATATCTGTAAGTGCCAGATGATAAAAATAGGAAAACCTATGAATACTTACCTCATATTTTCCTCCATTAAAATACTCTGAGGATTAATATTTAGCTATATTTCACCAATGCTGAGATTTTTGTTGCTGCTATTGTTGCTTAGTTGCTAAATTGTGTCAAACTCTTTGAAACCCCATGGACCAGGTTCCTCTGTCCGTGGGATTCTCCAGGCAAGAATACTGGAGTGGGTCGCCATTTCCTTCTCCAGGGGATCTTCCCAATCCAGGAATCAAACCCACGTCTCCTGCTTGGCAGGCGGATTCTTTATCACTGAGTACACAGTAGGAAATACTTTAAATTTTTATTTAATTGAAGATTTTGTACCTTTTAAACTGGTTGCTAATAGGAATTAGTAATTTAGTAGTTTTAAAATGTATTGTCATATTTTAACATCTTACAATATCTGCTGAAAATGCTCATATTTGAATAAAATTTTGTATTTCACTGTTTAAAAACATTGTGGTATTATCAGAATGCTGTGTACTCAAAACTTTGAGTTAAATTTTTGGACCTGTTAAAATAATCACAAGGATAATCTATGGCAGTTTATGACTTAAGGGTACAAGTAAAAGACTAAGATAAATAAATTAGTGGTCAATTTTCTTTTAATCCAATGAAGTAAATTAATATAGTTTACCCATCTGATTAACTCCAGCCAGAATATTTTATTTTCTCAAAGCCAAAATTTCAATCTGAACCATCCAGTTACCCCAAACCATTCCTCTAATTTGCCAGTGTGTTATGCTGGTCACCTCTTCAACAAATTTTAGAGTGTGCTACAGGCAATACATTAGGATCAGGAGAGTAGAAATAGTTGAGCAGTTCTTATGCTGAAAGAGGTCACAGCCTCATAGACAGTGCTAATGGAAAATAAAAAATTGCATCTATTTAATATAAGCAAAAAAGAATTTAAAGATTAATTTTCAAAATAATTATCCAAAATCAAAATATCTTCTTTGGGTTAGGCTGTTAGCTTAACTCTCCACACTGTGGGTTCATTTAACTGAGTGGTTTAGTAAAGGCATTTTAAGGTAAGATTTCAGAGCACAGACTCTAGAGCCAGACATGGGAGTCTGAATCTCAGGTTTAGTACTCCTGTACTGTGTGACTTTATCTTATTACTTAACCTTATTGTGTATGAGTTTCCTCACCTGCAAAATGTGGATAATAAGACTACCCACCTCATAGGTTGCAAGTTTTAACAGCAAAGCACTTAGAAATGTGCCTCACAGAGTGTAAGTTATAGAAGTATAAGCTATTACCAGAAGAAATAAAATATGTATTTAAATAAACCAGGATATGTATAATTATGATATAACATGATAACTGCATATATCATACAGTTATCTATATACCTATACATATATAAGATGACAAATAAAGCAATTTGTAATACTAGTAAACTGAAAGTTATGTCTTAGATGAGGAACATATTGCTTATGTTGAGATGGAATAATAAGGAATAAATGCTTCTTTTTTGTTTATCCACTAAAATTTAAAATTTACCTTTTTATAATGGATATGGGTCAAAGTGAAGTTGTGTTGACATGGACTGGTATATATAAGTAACCATTGTTGGACTTCTCAAATATTGATGATAAGAAGGAAGGATGTGAATCAAATAGAATATTTCCTAGCCATAGACATGAATGTTTTAATAACTTAATTTAACACAATTTATTATCTTGCATTCCAACACTTAGATCTATTTTTAGAGATTAAAAAAAAGTTCTACAGCTTTGGATCTAATTTAAGGCACATTCCTTAATGTTTTAAAAAATCTTCAGAGAAATAAAGCACCCTCCTTTATTGAAATAAAATACTAAATCTCTGAAGATTTGAATCAGGTAATGTTTTAATTTTAATGAAATTGGCCTTTGTCTCTGAAAGGGACAAAATAAACAGATTGGCTAGTTCCTGAACCCAGCTACATCCAGAAATATTTCTCAATCCATGCGGAGATCTTAGGAAAGGAAAGCACCCTTGGCAGCTAGTGTTGTAGTAAGTGAGCAGCTCTAAGTAGGAGAACATAAAGGCAAAAGGAGCCGTTGAAAAGGAGAGCATCAGAACTGCTCTCAATGAACAATCTCCTTCCTGGTTCACAATTGCTAAACTCTTAGTAAGCATTATTTTAATAGAAAGACTGTCCTTAGTAAACTTCTAATTTTATTTTTAACTACATAGAATTCATTAAAGTGTTACTTATTATACTTATGTTTTCATATTATATTTTAAAGAGTTGGACACGACTTAGCGACTTTACTACTACTACTACTATTACTAATAAGTTCCTTCCTCATTATTCCCATGGCCTGACCTTTATATCAATTCTTCTTCATTTTACCCTCAGATTGGGACAACTACCTTCTTACCTTGTATCCAGTTAATAACCGGGTGCTAAGTTGCTTCAGTCATGTCCAACTGTTTGTGACCCTATGGACTGGGGCCCACCAGGCTCCTCTGTCCAAGGAATTCTCCAGGGAAGAATACCTGTGTGGATTGCCATTTCCTTCTCTAATTAATAACTTCAGTTTTATCTAAAACAAATCCACTGTCAAGACGAAATCCAAGTGCCCCTTTTAACATGTGACTCTGACCCCATTTATAACATTTTTTAATGTCTCCATATTCTCTCCAGGATGAACTTACTTGATGCTTCTCACTATAGCACTGGGCTTCCCAGCTGGCTCAGTAGTAAAGAATCCACCTCCAATGCAGAAGACATGGGTTCAGTCCTTGGGTTGGGAAGATTCCCTGGAGAAGGAAATGGTAACCCACTCCAGTAATCGTGCCTGGGAAATATGAACAGAGGAGTCTGGCGGGCTATAGTTTATGCAGTTGTGAAAGAGTTGGACATGACTTAGCAACTAAACAATAACAACAAAAATATCATAGCATTGCAAAGCCCTCTGTAGCTTGTCTTCTGCAGATCCACTTCTGACTATTCCACCCACTCAATGCCATAACCTCTTCCAGCTGACATCTAGGACACAAACTCTTTTAAAGACTCTCACAGGCCCTGGGAATAATTTCTTTTGGAGATTCACATCTTATCAGACATATTGTAGTAAATCGGCATTCCATGTGAAAAGGAGTTACAAATGACTATAAAAAATGTGAACCATGCTGTAGTTGATTGGTTGAAACAATGCCATGTTATATAGAACTGAATTAAATCATTAATTCATTCAATGTTGATTACATGGCTTCTACAGGTCAGTCTTTACTTTAGGTACTAAAACTCTTTAGTGAACAAAACAGGTATGTTTCTACTTTTGCAGAGTCTAGAAAAGTTAAGCAGACTGTGATTAAAATGAAAACACAAATTTGAAACATTATTGTGGAAAATTTGACCCTGAAATTGTGTGCCTTGTTTCATTCCAAGTTTTCCAGAGATCCTGGGAAACCAGTTTGAGAAACTATGCTAGATCATTGACCGATTCTCTTGCTGGTAAAAGAACTACTTTTACACAAAATGTGAAGTAATAGCTTACCTTGAATTTTGTTTTAACTTTCTATTTTAAAGGAGCAATACTTTTAAGGTCCAAATAAGTGGAGCCACATAGGGACTTTGCTACAATATTGAAGAATCCTGACCTTTAACATGTAAAATTATAATTCGGAATTTCTTTTATTAATTGTATCTACTCTTTGATGTACATAGCTAAAGATTTACAATTTTGCCCTCTAAGTGTGTTGTGGATTCAGCCATTGATGCAAACTGTCAGTCAGCCTCTCTGCTCCTCCTTTAGAAGGACTGTCTATATCAAATGGCCATGACGTGTAACAACTGGTAGATAACACTCTGGGATTACTGCATACTGCTTAAACGAATGATTTGCCCATATTGCACCCAGAGGCTTCCAGTTTTAAGGTGGGAACATTTACTTGAAACTAGGGGAATATTACTAATAAGTTGATTTTGCTTATGATGAAAGTTTTAAAAACTTGCTTTTTCAAAAAGAAGTGCCATCTCCTTCTAAATTAGTGTTAACTTTTGTCAATACCAGACAGGGCTTTTTTTCTTTGCTTATCTCTGTATAATGTATAGATAATATATTTGAAATTTTGCTAGGGTGAATCATATAACATAAGAATGCACAAAACAAATGATCAAAATAAAATTTCTAATAGACCTTTTCTTCCTCAGATTGGTGTTCATTCCTTTACAAAGGAAGTTACTCACAATTGTCCTGAACAAACCAACAGAGGAAGCTATTAGGTATTTGCCTGCTGGTGTTAATAATTTATAAAGTAAAAGAACTAAAGTGTAATGTATACGCTATTTACAGAAATCTGGACATACAGGGGAAAATATGCAGAAACGTATCTGGCACCTAGGACTTTGTTAGAGAAGTAACGGAAGCTGTGAGAGGCATGCAGGTGGGGTAGGAGGAGAATGTGACCAAAGAAAAGCCAAAGCAACTAAAATATACATTCTGTTCAGGGTTGTAAATGTCAAGAATGCACAGCTGAAGAAATTCCTGAGATACCAACTCTTGAAAGATTTGTGGATTTCAGATTGTTGATATTAAATCTAAATATGCTGGAATGAAATCCTTGCTGGATTTTTTTTTTCATTTTGTGCAGTTTGGTTACACTTTGCTGATCCATGTATATGGTATGTGATCCATAAATGTGGATTTATTAAAATACAAGAATCTTCTGTCTCTGAGTCTGCTGGTTAGTACACACGTATTAGCTTTTCTACTCTGAAGAGAAAGGTAAAATCAGTGTTGTTTAAGGCAGCAATGACTTTAATGAGGGTGAGTCATAGCACTCAGGGAGGCAAACCTATTTATTTTTATTACACAACACTTTTAACTGGGACTATTTAAAAAAGGCCAAATGACAGACAGGCGCCAAGATTAGATGCATCCTCAGTAGACAGCTGGCATGCCCTGCCAGAAGGAAGATTTAGAGGAGTGTGGCTGGTAAGAAATAGCCAACAATTGGGGGAAGGGGAAGGCAGAGAAAAATAAACTCCCTGAAGAAACTAAAAAAACAGGTCACAGTAATTTCCCTCAGGACTGAAATGTGTGACATGAGCTTTTGCATTAAGTCAGAAATTTCGAGAGCAAGAGGAACTAGGAAAGAACCAGAACCACGGGAATAATGTTGCTATTGTATTTGGGAGGGCTGGAATAAAAAGTTACTGAGTCCTTTCCAATCTAACTTGCTAAATGGTGTGCTATTTCTCAAAAGGAATTTGCTTCCAGGAAAAGGAAATTAAGCTTGCTTTCCTATTTCAGATTTAATTATAGTAGTGAATTTATTAACTAATCAACTAAATGCACATCGTAAAACAAACAACAAAAAACCACTTTCTTGCACTGCAGCAAAAAGTGTATTCCAAGACTCATCAGGTGACAATACCTTGTATTGGACACATGATATCACTGAAGCAAAGTCACCGTTGACCATTTCCAGAAAGTTATAATACCGTTTCTAGCTTCTTCTAAAATTGACTGTCCTGTCTATAGTTAGCCAGAGAATGCCATTCTCCTGCATTTGAATTAAACAATAGTTTAGTGTGTAAGTTTGCATTTGGGTTTGGGGATCTTTACTTGAACACACTTTATTTGTTTTCCAGAAGCAATATAAAAATGATTGTCCAAGAAGTTTAAAATAAACAATCAGCTCCCTGGGAGTAAATGGTGTACTTCTCTGAGATATGTGCATTCCAAAAGAGGCAAGGGTTTCATGCACAAAATAAACACAGGAATCAACAGCATCTTCTTGATCTGAACTACAGAAGCTGCAGGGGAAGCTGCAGTTGCAATTTTATAGCCATGCACCCTTGGAAAGAGATAAAGCTCTGCCAGGAGATCCTTAGGGATGTGCTGGAGGGTGGGGGTGGGGGTGGGGAGTGATGCTTCGTTATTATCAGGAATGGATAAATTGCCTGGAACTCAATAAGTGTTGAAATAATAAAGAATGACTTTTGATATGGCTGTTATGAATAATTCTGCACAGTACAAAAAATTGCTACAAATAAAGTTAATTATAGAGTCATACAAAAGTTTTCTAGTATGTTGAAATTTGTATAGTTGCACCGTCTCAATTAGGATTTAGGGAAAGATTGAGGAAATAAAATGGTGAAAATAAAATAAAGTGATCTTTTAAAAAATTAAAGCAGTAAGAGATGTTTATTATGTCACACAATGATTTTCTAATTCAGAACTACTTAGAGAATAATTTCTTTGATATGTATTTTTCTTATATATGTTGTATTTTAATGTATAATTTATATGCTTTTAAGAGCTACCAAAATTAATCTCTATAAGTTAAAAATTAAATAAAAACAATATAATAATTCTTAAACTGATTTTCTGATACATGAATGGAATGTCAATGATTTTATCAAAAGACTAAGATTTTGAGACTATACATCTATTTAATACATAAAACAACAGATTTTTAGCCCAGAAGCACATTGATTTAAATTTACAGGGACATTTCCTTAAAAGAAACAAGTTCACGGTCACTTTGTATGTGGAAATTTGGCTCTTCAGTCTCTCAATAAGTATGGGGAGAAAAAAAGACAGAACTTAATTATTGTTTATTAAAAACCCTTTAGTTTCCTGACATAAGTGTTGGTGGGGCCCAAAGTAAAGTGAAGAGAGAAGAAGAAAGAGTGAAGAGGAGGACGAGAATAGAGAGAGGACTTAAAGAGAGCATCTTCTAAGCGATGGGAAATGGCTAAGGAATGTGAAAGAATAGGGTCTGATCCTGAACTAGAAATCATTTATTATGCAATCCTGAAAAGAATAAACCTTGTCTCTGACTCCAGAGTTTGGTACAGACATTGCCTTTTATATCACAATTTAGAATATTTTATATACAGTATAGTAAAATGAGCTTTGGACTGACAAATATTTTTGACATGTACTCGATGCTCTTTTGGAAACTTTATTATGAAAAATTGCAATAACATAAAAAGGGGAGATTAATGAAGTTATCACCTAATTTAAACAATGATCAACTCAGTCAGTTCTGTTTTGTGTATACCACCTCATCTTTTGCTGTCCAGCTGGTCCTGGATTATTTTGAACCAAATGCCAAATGTCCTATCATTTTATCCATAAATATTTTGGTCCCACAGAGAATTTCCATATCTATAATAACACTGAAGTTTCTTTTATAGGAAGGGGGATAACCACATTTACTGAAGGGTCACAGCAAAGAGTATTTCCAGAATGCTTGAGGCCTGAGGCTTGAGCACACGCAAGGAGTGGACAAGTTGTTTACAGTCAGTCTTGTGCAATATAATTATTCATAGTACTTTTCCATGGCACAACCATATCACTTCAGTTGAAAAATGACATGTGGACTATTAATTTAACCTATATCTAAATATCAGCATATTGAAAAGAAAGAAGTGTTTGATAAATGAAAGGCCTTGCTTTTAAAGCATTCATTTTGTAACTTGATATGTAGAACAGATTATTTTAAAATTAGTATTAAGCAAGGTAACTATGTGGTGTCAATCCCATGACTACTAACTTGACTTTCTTTTGGTTCCAGTCTAATTTAGTGCTATCTGTGGTTATGTAACTATGCTGCCTGAGTGGCCTTAATTGTATTCATTAATGATAGAAGGCAAAATGTTTCTCAGAGTTTTCTCTAGACTGACACATGCACCAGCACACATGCTCTATAGTTATGATCAGGCATGCCTATAATCACACTGTTTATGGTGAAGAGAATACAAAATAACCTGAGCTTCAATTTTTCATTTTAAAACAGTATGTCTTTTCACTGATACACATGAAATACATCACATCTCATCTACCAAATTATGGTGATTCAAAAAAGCACTACTAGAAAACTTACCTCAAAAAATATGTGAAAGGATAGTTATTATGTCAACTAACCCAATGTGGGAAGGGGGTGTATGCTAAGACCAGTGTGTTCTCTTGGCAAAACTCTGTGAGCTTCTGCCCTGCTTCATTTTGTAAAGCCAAACTTGCCTGTTACTCCAGGCATCCCTTGACTTCCTACTTTTGCATTCCAATCCCCTATGATGAAAAGAATATCTTTTTTTTGGTGTTGGTTCTAAAGGTCTTGTAGGTCTTCATAGAATCATTTGACTTCAGCTTCTTCAGCATTAGTGGTTGGGGCATAGACTTGAATTGCTGTGATGTTGAATGGTTTGTCTTGTAAATGAACTGAGATCATTCTGTCATTTTTGAGATTGCACTCAAGTACTGCATTTCGGACTCTTTTGTTGACTATGAGGACTACTCCATTCCTTCTGAGGTATTCTTGCCCACAGTGGTAGGTATACCGGTCATCTGAATTAAATTTTCCCATTCCTGTCTTTTTAATTCATTGATTCCTATAAGGTTAATGTTCACTCTTGCCATCTCCTGTTTGACCACATCCAATTTACCTTGATTCATGGACCTAACATTCCACATCCCTGTGAAATATTGTTCTTTACAGTATTGGACTTTAGTTCACCACCAGACACATCCACAACTGAGCATCATTTCCAATTTAGCCCAGCCTTTTGATTCTTTCTGGAGCTATTTCTCCACTCTTCTCCAGTAGCATATTGGACACCTACCGACCTGGGGGACTCATCTTCCAGTGTCATCTTTTGGCCTTTTAATGTTGTTTTTGAAGCCAAAGATGGAGAAGCTGTATACAGTCATCAAAAACAAGACCTGGAGCTGATTACTGCTCAGATCTTGAGCTCCTTATTGCAAAATTCAGGCTTAAGTTGAAGAACATAGGAAAAACCACTAGGCTATGCAGTTCAGTTCAGTTCAGTTCAGTTTAGTTCAGTTCACTCAGTTGTGTCCAACTCTTTGTGGCCCCATGGACTGCAGCATGCCAGGTTTCCCTGGAGACTACTCAACTCCTGGAAGCTACTCAAACTCATGTCGATCATGTCGGTGATGCCATCCAACAATCTCATCCTCTGTCCCCTTCTCCTCCCACCTTCAATCTTTCCCAGCATCAGGGTCTTTTCCAATGAGTTGATTCTTCACATCTGGTGGCCAAAGTATTGGATTTTCGGCTTCAGCATCAGTCCTTCCAATGAATATTCAGGACTGATTTCCTTTAAGATTGACTAGATGGAACTCCTTGCAGTCCAAGGGACTCTCAAGAGTCTTCTTCAACACCACAGTTCAAAAGCATCAATTCTTTGGTGCTCAGCTTTCTTTACAGACCAACTCTCACAACCATACATGACCACTGGAAAAACCATAGCTTTGACTAGATGGACCTTTGTTGGTAAAGTAATGTCTCTGTTTTTTAATATGCTGTCTAAGTTAGTCATAGCTTTTCTTCCAAGGAGAAACCTTTTTTAACTTCATGGATGCAGTCACCATCTGCAGTGATTTTGGAGCCGAAAAAAATAAAGTCTGTCACTGTTTCCATTGTTTCCCCATCTATTTGCATAAAGTGATGGGACCAGATGCCATGATCTTCGTTTTCTGAATGTTGAGTTTTAAGCCAACTTTTTCACTCTCCTCTTTCACTTTCATCAAAAGCGCTTTAGTTCTTCACTTTCTGCCATAAGGGTGGTGTCATCTGCATATCTGAGGTTATTAATATTTCTCTCAGCAATCTTGATTCCAGTTGTCCTTCATCCAGCCTGGCATTTTGCAGGATGTACTCTGCATATAAGTTAAATAAGCAGGGTGACAATATACGGCCTTGATGTACTCCTTTCCCAATTTGAAACCAGCCTGTTCCATGTCCAGTTCTAACTGTTGTTTCTTGACCTGCATACAGATTTCACAGGAGGCAGGTCAGGTGGTCTGGCGTTCCCATCTCTGGAAGAATTTTCCACAGTTTTTTGTGATCCACACAGTCAAAGGCTTTGGCATAGTTAATAAGGCAGAAGTAGATATTTTTCCAGAACTCTCTTGCTTTTTCAATGATCCAGTGGATGTTGGCAATTTGATCTCTGATGCCTCTGCCTCTTCTAAACCCAGCTTGAACATTTGGAAGTTCAAGTTTCACGTACTGTTGAAGCCTGGCTTGGAGAATTTTGAGCATTACTTTGCTCGCATGTGAGGTGAGTATAATTGTGCTATGCAAGTATGACCTAAATCAAATCTCTTATGATTATACGGCAGAGTTGATGAATAGATTCAAGGATTAGATCTGGTGCACAGAGTGCCTGAAGAACTATGGACAGAGGTTCATAACACTGTATAGGAGCAGTAACCAAAGTCATTCCCAAGAAAAAAAATGCAAGAAGGGAAAGTGATTGTCTAAGCAGACTTAACAACTAGCTTAGGAAAGAAGAGCGTGAAAGGCAAAAGAGAAAGGGAAATATATTTCCAACTGAATGTAGAGTTCCAGAGAAAAGCAGGAAGAGATAAGAAGGCCTTCTTAAAGGAACAATGCAAAGAAGTAGAGGAAACAATAGAATGGGAAACACTGGAGACATCTTCAAGAAAATTGGAGATAGCAAAGGAATATGTAATGCAAAGATGGGCACAATAAAGGACAGAAGTGGCCAAGGACCTAACAGAAGCAGAGAAGATTAAGAAAAGGTGGCAAGAATACACAGAAGAACTATACAAGAAAGTTCTTAATGACCTGGATAACCATGATGATGTGGTCACTCATCTAGGGTCACCTACTGGAGTGTGAAGGGCCTTAGTCAATCAAGTCAAGCACTAATTATGAACAAGGATAGTGGAAGTAATGGAATTCCAGCTGAGTCATTAAAATCCTAAAAGATGATGCTGTTAAAGTGCTGAAACCAATAAATCAGCAAATGTGAAAAACTCAGCAGAGACCACAGGACTGGAAAAGTTCAGTTTTCATTCCAATTCCAAAGTAGCTCAATGCCAAAGAATATTCAAACTATCATACAACTGGACTCATTTCACATGCTAGCAAGATAATGTTCAAAATCCTTCAAACTAGGCTTCAGCAGTATGTGAACTGATAACTTTCAGATGTACAACCTGGATTTAGAAAAGGGAGAGGAACCAGAGATCTAATTTTCAACATCTGTTGGATCATAGAAAAAGCAGGGGAATTCCAGAAAAATAGCTACTTCTGCTTCACTGAGTACACTAAAGCCTTTGACAGTGTGGATCACAAAAAAATGTGGAAAATTCTTAAAAAATGGGAATATCAGACCTCTTTACCTGCCTCCTGAGAAATCTGTATGCAGGTCAAAAAGCAACAGTTAGAACTGGGCATAGAACTATGGACTGGTTCAAAATTGGGAAAGGAGTACATCAAGGCTGTATATTGTCACTCTGCTTATTTAACTTAGATGCAGAGTACATCATGGGAAATGTCAGGCTGGATGAATCACAAGCTGGAATCAAGATTGCCAGGAGAAATATCAATAACTTCAGATATGCCAATGATTACCACTCTAATGGCAAAAAGTGAAGAGAACTAAACAGCCTCTTGATGAGGGTGAAGGAGGAGAGTGAAAAAGCTGGCTTAAAACTCAACGTTCAAAAAACTAAAAGATCATGGCGTGTGGTCCCATCACTTCATGGCAAGCAGAAGGGGAAAAAGTGGGAACAGTAACAAATTTTATTTTCTTGGGCTTCAGAATCACTGCAAATGCTCATTGCAGCCATGAAATTAAAAGATGCTTGCTCTTGAAAGAAAAGCTATGACCACCTAGACAGTGTATCAAAAAGCAAAGACATCACTTTACTGACAAAGGTCCATATAATCAAAGCTACAGTTTTTCCAGTAGTCATGTAGGGATGTGAGAACTGGACCATAAAGAAGGCTGCATGCCAGAGAATTGATGCTTTTGAACTGTGGTGCTGGAGAAGACTCTTGAGAGTCCACTGGACTGCATGGAGATCAAACCAGGCAATCCTAAAGGAAATCAGTCCTGAATATTCACTGGAAGGACTGATGCTGAAGCAGAAGCTCCAGTACTTTGACCACCTGATGTGAAGAGCTGACTCATTGGAAAAGACCCTTATGCTGGGAAAGATTGAGGGCAGGAGGAGAAGCGGGAGACAGAGAATTAGATGGTTGGATGGCATCATCAACTCAATGGACATGGGTTTGAACTAACTGAGGGAGATAGTGAAGGACAGGGAAGCCTGGCATGCTGCAGTTCATGGGGTTGCAGAGTCAGACTGGATTTAGTGATTGAACAACAACAACCCAATGGGGCTTCCCCGATGGCTCAGTGGGTAAAGAATCTTCCTGCAATGCAGGAGCCACAGGAGGTGTGAGTTAGATCCCTGGGTCAGGAAGATCCCCTGGAGGAGGAAATGGGAACCCAATCCAGTATTCTTGCCTGAAAAGTCCCGTGGACAGAGGAGCCCTGCGGATTATGGTCCAAAGAGTCAGACATGACTGAGCACACACAGATACAATCCCATGTAACTTCCTCTCTTTCCCTTTGGTCTATTAACTGGAGGATGTTAACTCTTAAAAATAGGTTTTGACGTATTCCAATCATAACTGGTTAATGTTGGAGGTTTCATACTGTGAAGAGCATGACTCAAATCTTTCTTTTCTCATGATGATTTTTCTCTGTGTGCTTTTCCTTTTTTTCTTTTTAACATTTTACTCTCTTAGCAATGTTAATGATATACAGAGTTATCAACTATATTTATTTGTTGAATGCATTTGAGAAATCGGCACGATATACTTTATAGGATCTTTGTGAGTATGAAGTAAGTCTGCTTGTGTAAATTTCTTTACATGCTGGATATATAATAGTGGTTCAATAAACACTAGTCCTCTCTCCCCAGCACCCTTTTCTATACTGTATATACACAGTCTCTACAGTATTAAATATACATTTGAATATACTTGAATGAACCATATATTTACCTTGATATTCTAAGGAAGAGTGACTTTCCTTGGGTAAGGTCATTATATGTCAGATATTGTCCCAGAAACCTGAGCTGACCTCTTTAACCTTTCCCAATTTAAAAAAAAAAAAAAATCTCTTTGGATTGCCAAAATGAACAGGGATATTTACTGGCTCTTAAGAAGTATGAGTTATCAGGTTAATTTAAGAGCTCAAGTGTTTCAGAGGACATTTGTCAGGTGGATTAGAAACGTATCTACTAACCAGACCTTATCATAGTTCTGGCTCTATTAATTAGACACTCCTAGGAGTTATAAGGGGAAATTAGCAAGGTAACAATAACAGTAACAGTGAAGTTTGCTCTTCTGATGGATGCAGAAATAAACATTCCTTCCAAAGTTGTAGGAAGCTCTGGCTGATTCTGCATTACAAAGGCCATTCGTAAGGAGACACAAAACAAAGTCCACTATCCACTGTGTCCTCCACTGTCATTCACCAGTTAGGAAAATTGGCTCTGGGTTGATTTGGAGATTTCCTGAACAATATTTACAAAAAAAACCCAAAAAACAAAAAACTTTTGATGAAATAAGTTAAAAGTGATACACGTATATTTAACTTCAGAGGATATTTATTTAGAGACAGTTATTGGCATATATTTTTAAATGACAGTGCTAATTACAAATGAATCCCTTCTCATTAAATTAGGACTTTTACTTGAAATCTTCTAGTTAACTATCAAGCTATGGTCATCATTTTAGCCATTTCATTGATCACCATGGAATTAACCCCTCAAATTTGTCTAGATCAGTGTGGATTTACATTATAAACTACAAAAGTTGGTCTACCAGTCCGACAGACATGGCAAAAGAAATTAACACTTCAAAACACTGCCAATTTAGTGACCTACTTTTAGGGAAGATTAACCTATAGTGAGGATGTGAAACTAAATTAAATTCCAGTTAAATACAAATATTTTTCTTCACATACTGAGTCATTGGACTCAGACCCCGCAGGATGCAGCGTTACCTTGCTTGGTGAACTGCATAATTATTTATAGATTTTCTCAACATTAAGCTCACCCCTTATCTAGCTTTACACAGGCAGTCTAGTTAGTGACTCTCAGAGAGACACCCTGCTGTATAATATGGTACCACACAGTAGGTCAGGGCCTAGCTGCCCCTTTTCCCATTCTTTGTTGATGGTTTGAAAATACCAGGACAATGACTGCATGCCACATTGGTTTTATAATTCTTAATCTAATGTCTCTACAGGGGGTTCTAATTCCATACAACGTGTATAAAACAAAGAGATAAATGTTACTTATTATTGAGAATGGAGGTTCAAGGACCTATTGTGAAGCTTTGTACTTATTGATAGAATTCTAAAACTAGGTTATAAAAAAGTCATTTCTTGATGAAGCATTAATGATAAATAACAAGTCTTCAGGAGGCTAAAATACTTAACACTCAAAGACATTTGAAGAATTTTTAAGAATGTGAACTAATGGACTGCAAATTGTATTTCTCATAAAGTACATCTCATAAAGTACATTCTACAGTGAAACTCAGTGTTAACTGAGTGAAAATTTTAAGTTATTAAAAGTAATAATTTGTGTGTATTTTATTGAAGCTAATTTTTTATTTAGAAGATGCATATGGTTGTCTTTAGGCCAACCAAACATGTTTCTCTTGTTTAAGAATAGAGTAAGAGAAAAACTTCATAGAAACATACTGCTGAGAACATTTCTTTACTGTTCAATGTAGAAACAATAAGAAAACAGAAGGAAGTGATAATAGTATCATCTAAGGGAAGGCCTCCTGAAGCCAGACAGAATCAGATAAAGCACAGATTACATGGCCCATTCTTTTTGATGGCCATAAAACCACCCTACAGATAGCCTTAAGAAAATTCCTTAGGATAACTGGTATGGCCAATAGTCTGAGGGTCAGACACTGGAATGCCAAGGTACTAATGTGTGGTTAGAGTTAGTACAGTCAGGTTGGACTAGATTACTCTACTGGCTTTGACTGCATATCCTCTCTTTCATACTCAAGCTACATAAAGAAAATGAATCCCATTCAGAAAGATACTATTTGAGAGTAGAATATGAACAAAAGGAGTTAATACAAATATGGAATTGTCTCATTCTAAGGTGGCATAAAACCCACTCCAGTGTTCTTGCCTGGAGAGTCCCAGGGATGGGGTCACCCAGAGTCGGACACGACTGAGGTGACAGCAATAGCGGTAGTAGTCAGGTGGTGTAACATGCCATTCTCACAAAGCAAAGGGCTCGCCAACAGAAATCAGGAGAGTCCACCAGCTGCAGTCACTTCCACCCACCTCCACTGGAGGGACAGGTTTGTCATGTGGATTAGAAATACCTCTTGGCTGAGGGCTGAGTCTTTTTCTACAGAGTGTTTGAGTGGGCATTGCTAATACCTGACTCTATGACTCTTTATTTTTATGCTGATCAATTGCTTTTTTGATAGACATAGTCCTTTTGAATGTGTATGAATGTGTGTGTATATATGTGTGTAAATTTGGATTAGAATCAAATACAAATGCATGGTCTATGAGCCATCCTGTTTCTTTCCAGTGATTGGGTATGTGTTCTCCCATCCATTACTTATTGCTTTTACAATTTACTTCTCCATGGACAAGTTCATTTTATTTATTTCCAAGTTCCTTGTGGGACATCTCTGTGTAAGTTCATAAACCTATTAAGAAATGTTATCATATATTTTCTTTCATCAAAAAGTAAATAAATGGCCTTGGCATAACAATTTCGACAACTAATAAAATTGTTCTTCCTCTTCAAGTAATGAAGTCTGTTTAGTAGCCCTAAACAAATTCCTATAATGGCCGCAAAGATTTAGTTAATGAATAATTCGAATTATCTGTGGCTAACTATCTGTTGAGTGGTTTATAGCATCTGGGCACTACCCATACAAATCCTGTATTAATTATCATATAAGCTGATTTACAGCATAAGGGAAAGGGAATTTGATGTTTGTTCCCAAGTTTAGGTTCCATATTACCACCACCAGACCTTGCCTTGGTTTGGACACTATGATATAAGCATTATAATATTATGGAAGCAAAAAATATTGAACATTTAAAAGTGGAGTTTTAATCCAGTATACGCACTATTGTATTTAATTTTCCACAAACTGTGCTCCTGGGATTTGTTTAGATGTATGAGTGGATAATGCTTAATAAGACTGCATGAGTAATGGCTTGGGTGTAGTACTTTGAATAATGTTCTGATGTTTGCTTCAAGAGAAGTAACTCTGCTTTCTAAATTCTGTTAAAAGAATCAATTTGGTTTCCAAAAACAGGACTCCAATTTAAATATTTCTTAAGACATTAGTCAGCTTCTTCACTAATAACTGATTCCTTATAGACAATATCAGCACTTTAGATGATACCTTATTAAAACCACAATGCTGGCTGACAACAGAGAGATTTCTAGCATCACCTGTAGTATTGTACACAAAATCCTGGACTAGGGGTTAGCAGATCTAGATTTTAATCCTGACTAACTGTATGATTTCAAATTATTTAATCCTTGGCTATAGGACTCTGTTGGGTTAGACTGTGTCCCCTTCAAAATTCATATTTTGAAATCCTAAACCCCAGGACCTCAGAATATAACCTTATTGGATATCTAGTTTTTACAGAGGTAATCAAGTTTAAACTGAGGTCATTAGGGTGGGCCCTATAATCCGTTATAATTTGTGTCCTTATAAGAAGAGGAAACTTGGATACAGACATGCACACAAGGAAAACACTACAAGAATATAAACAGTCATATAAGTTCAAGACAGAGGCCTTGATTAGATCTCTTTCTCCAAACCCTGAGAAAAAACAGATCCTGCTGACAACTGGATTTCAGAACTCTAGCCTCCAAAACTTGAGATAGTAAGTATCTGTTGTTTAGGTCACTCAGTTTGTAGTACTCTGTTATAGCAGCCCTAGCAAACTAGTACAGCCTCTTAGACCAAAAGGTGATAATGAAATCCTTCTATAACAGCCCTACAAACCCTTATTTTTATCTCTTCTGTGCTAATACAATCATTAATTTAACTCTGTGCTTTCCAATCATATTTCTGAAATAAAGACCACATACAAGAAAATTATGGGAACAGGACCCTGGACAGCAGATTTAAGCGAGAGCATGTAGGAAATGGGAAGAAAAAAGAAAAGGCAAATTTACATACCTTCTGTGTAAAAACTTGTTGATTAATGTTTAAGTCAAGCAAAATTAATTTGAAGGTTTGTATATTCAAAGTTTCTGTTTTGTTAGGTGTTGACAAAATTTGTCCAGTCTTCTAGTGGTATGAAGATCTGCTTTGTAAAACATTTTCAGAGTTGAAATTGTAGGTTTTTATATATGGGAGCAGATATCTTAAAGAAGGGGCTTTCTATATTTCCAGGAAAGCCTAGTCAGCTTTGCTCAGTGTTGACATAGTACAATGCTTAAAGTCTTTCTGTCTCATGCAGTATATGAGGCAAATATAGTTTCTTACCTCACAAGACTGTCAGACATTTGAGGTCAAGGACTGCATCTTAAATATTTTTTCAATTCACTATATATAGCGCAGGACTTGACACCTGGTATAAAGAAAAACAAAACAAAACCAAAGTATACTGAGTTTGAGAAGGGCTTAGGTCTTGATTTCTTCTCTTAAAATTTGCATTGGTTTTCCTCTAAAAATATTTTGCTCAAAGTGGGAAACAACATAAATCTATCAATTTATACCATTTTGGTAACCGTATAAATCAAAATTCTGAGAAATAAAAGTTACAATATGGTATTGTCACATACCAGCTAGACTTTCCAGAATTTCTTGGAATAATCAGACTATCTTTAAATATAGAAGTCCTTGCCACTGATCATTTATGAGAATGTCAAGAGGAAGCCCAATTGCCAGTCAGCCCCTGCCTTCTGGGCTCATATTTGAAACCACTGTCTTCTTTCTGCAAAGCAGCCCTAATGGTCACTTTTAGCTGCCATCTGTGGGTGACCACCCACTATGGAGATGCCCTTTATCATCACCACAAGTCAGGATACTCCAAAATGAATTTTGTACATACCATACCAAACACACTTTGCAAATCCATTCAGCCATTCTCCTGTGACCCAATAACCAACAGAGACAGAAACTTTATTTCCACAGATAAAGACTATAACCACTTTACTTGAGAAGAGAAATAGCTTTTTTCATAGCCTGTCGAGACCTTTACATTCAGTATTTTGTAACATTGTACTCAGACTTTAAAAGACTCAGTTAATGTGTAATTATAACAAAATTGAAAAGATTACCGGTAACAAAAATGACTTACTGAGTAGGTTAAAGGGTAGGGTTGGGGAAGATGAGAAAGGTGGATGCTATAAATGGAAAAACAAAAACAGCAAGGCTCACAATTCACACAGACCCTTGGTGTATTATTTCTTGACTGCTCAAATGAAAATTAAGTTATGGGGGATTTATAGGGAAGGAAAAACCCTCCAAACTTTAGCAGCCTAATTGGTAGCTTTTAAAAAAAATCTGTAAAGGGTTTTAAAACTACAATTCCAAATTCTATGAAAAAGAGCCATTTTAGTGCTTTTAGACCCTATTATTTTAAGTTTTAACATTTTTTCCTGAACTAAGTGTGGAAGATTAAGGTAACGTAATTTGGCTTCTGGGTCAGCCTTGGCATTCTTCACCTTGCCCAGATGTATATGATTACATTTTCTATTATGCGAGCCATGGAGACATATGGTATTTTCATCAAAAAGTGATGAAAGAAAATATCTTTAGGAAAGTTGAAAATATTGCCTAACTTAGGAAATAAGCTTCTGAGACTGGAGATTTTTTTCTGCTTGGCTACCTGGCAGTCTAAGTGTTGTATGTGTGTGTAGAGTGTTGAGGGATGGAGTATAGTTAGAGAACAAGCATGCACATAAATAAACCAAAAAATACATAACTCACAAAATTTGGTCAAATAGATTGTTTGTGATTGAGTGATACATGTAGAAATTGGTCAATTTTATTTCTGAAAAAATTTGGGAGATGATACTTGCTAAAAGGTAAAAGTACTTATTCATTCTCTATTATTCCTGGACTTAACTTTTGCTTAACTCAACAACAAAGCATAGGTGCATGCTAAACCGCATCAGTTGTGTCCAACTCTTTGAGACCCTATGAACTGTAGCCAGCCAGGCTCCTCTGTCCTTGGGATTCTCCAAGCTGGAGTGGGCTGCCATGATCTCCTCCAGGGGACCTTCCTGACACAGAGATTGAACCTGGATCTCTTATGTCTCCTGCACTGGCAGGAAGCTTCTCTACCTCCTTTGTTGCCTGGGAAGCCCCACAACAAAGTAAAGGATTTTGTTAAGACACCTAACTAATTAAATAAATGGGGAACAATATTAAGAATATTTTCACCACACATTCTTCTTCTTCTTTTTTTTTTTTTCCAGGTCCCTCTACAGCCAGAAGTATTTTTTTTTTCCTAGAAGTGAAATGCAGCTAAAAGTTGTATCAGTGATTTAGCATTCATTTAATGAAATTGTCTGGGACAAAAGATATAATTACATTTAGTGGTAAAATACCTGCCTGCCAATGCAGGAGACATAAGAGACATGGGTTCGATCCCTGGGTTGGGAAGATCCCCTGGAGAAGGGCATGGCAACCCACTCCAGTATTCTTACCTGGAGAATTCCATGCACAGAGAATTCTGGCGGGCTACAGTTCATGGGATCGCAGGAATCAGATATGATTGACGCAACTTAACACGCACTTAGTCTTCTTTGAAAACGCATTTTAAATATTTGATACTAAACCTGTTCTTTAATGAACAGGCAGTGTTAAGACATTAAATAGGAAGTCTATCTTGATATGAAAGAATGGAAGAAATTCAGGATTTTTGCTTTGAAATCAAGTATTCTCCTATGAACAAGATATCCATTAAGTACCAGAATATGGCTGGAGAAATATTTATCTTGGCAGTTATAATTATGCTTTTATGCTATCTACAAACACCAAGCACATTATTGCACTTATTTATTAAAATAATCTAATTTAAAAAATCTATTTCCACTACTCTGTTATTCAGGAACCATTTCTAAGTAGATCATTGGTCTTCCAAATGGAAATACTTTTCTCATGTAAAGACCACTCTGTTCCATTGCTCCTGAAATGATAAAATAATTAGAAACCCAGTCCAATATAAATATTAGAATGTGCATCAAAGTGGTTACTTCAGATGATGTGTTTTTAAGAATATCTTCCATTGTTTCCTTTAAATAGTTTTTTCTTTCCTAAGAAACAAAGTGTAGAAAATAAATAACTTTGGGTAGAAAACATAATGTTCCAAGAAATGTAGTAAGGGTCAAAAATCTTTCAGAAAATATGCAGATTTAAATGTAACTACTGAATAATAAAAATGATTATAATAATAGAGAAAATACAGTTCAAGAGTAAATATAAGAAGCATAAGAGAATTTAATAGTAATAAAATTACACTCAAAAAACAATAGTCATTCTGTATGTTCATTATTTGTCTTTAATATATTGGATTTTAGTGACAGTTCCTTCTTTACTATTTTTGCAATATGCTTTTGCTCTTGCACTCTGAATCTGTATGTTTGAACTAATTTGTTGTTGACAGCAAGTAATGCTTATAAGTATACATAGGTCCTCCCCTCTGGTCTTATTAATATATAGAAATAGTATACCTGTTTTGATATAATCATAATTTTGAAACCAATCGTTCATGATTATGGTTGATTTGTCTATTCAAATACCCTTTTTGAACTTTGATAAAGTCCTTAGTGTCATTCTTTTGAATAACTTCATTAAAGGCACGAAATATAAAATAGTGCAAAATATGGAAGTTTAGAAAAATCCACTCTATATATGAAAGTGGTTTGCTTTAAGGAGGAGTAGTTACAGATTTGATAGTAACATTAAAGGAATAAATTTCAAAGTACAATGACTTTCTCAATATAAAGTGAAATGGGATATACAGAAATATTGGCAAATTTCACTTTTTAAAATGTGTACACAAAACTTGGTTTTAGAATGTATTTGAAACTGTTCTTTTTACCTCACTTTGCTAACTGGTTAAAACAGTATTCTAGAGATAATTTTGCAAGAAATGTTTTCAGAATATAAATTGTTACAGTACAGAAACCTGATTATTTTCTCGGGGAATATTTTGCAAGCCCTATGAATGCAAAGCTGCCTCCAATAAATATTAAATATTTATATATTAAACATTTATAAAATTAAATATATATTAATTAAAGTATAATTAAATATATATTAAGTACTTAATATATATTAAATTATATATTACATGACATTTCCAAAGCAAATAGATCATTCCTCAATCTAAAAGCCATTTTTAATGCTTATTATCTTCCTCTCTTTATAGTGTTTGCTTTAATTCGCTAGTTCCTTCTATGTGAAATACTGGTTTCCATGACACTAGAACCCTTCTGTTTTCTTGTGACTGTCCATCTCTCCCACTTTTGGGAAAGACAGTGTACACAGCTCAATTCCTTTATTCGTCTGACAGCTCTGCCCATTCTGTCCCCATTACCTTAGTAGTTTCTTTTCCTCCTCTGACCTGTCGGTATGCACCTAAGGGTGCACGCTTCACCCTCTTCCCTTTCATACAAGTTAAGTTTCATATTAAGTTATTCCTTAATAACTTCATCACTCATGTTACCAGCCTAAACTAGTAACTGCCAACTCATCTTTTATCTAGAGTACAGGATGCAAGTTTTTTCTGTAAAGGCCCAGATAGTAGATAATTTAGACTTTGCACACCATACAGTCTCTGTCACAACCACTCAACCCCACTGTTGTAGCACAAAGGCAGCCACAGGCAACATAAAAGAAGGAGCACAGCCATGTTCCAATAAAACACTGGAATGTGAATTTCATGCAATACAGAAGTCCTAACTCCTACTGCCTCAGAATATAACTGTATTTGGCAATAGAATCTTTAAAGAGGTAACTAAAGTTGGGCCATTATGATGGGGCCCTAATCCATTATGACCTTATAAGAATCCATTATGACCCTTATAAGAAGAGGACATATAGAGAGAACAACATAGAAGGAATACCATGTGAAAACACAGGGAGAAGATAGCCATCCACAGCCTCAGGATAGAGGCCTCAGAAGACAGCAATCCTTCCAATACCTTATGGACACCTCAGACTTCCAGCCTCCAGAACTGTGAGAAAATAAATTTCTGTTGTTTAAGCCACCCAGTCTGTGGTACTTTGTTATAACAGTTCTATAAAACTAACATAACATATTCTTTTAAAAAAACTAATTATTTTTATAGTAGGTCCTTGTTGGTTATCTCTTTTAATAAAATATAGCAGTGTGTACATCACATTTCTTTTCATTTTGTTTCAACCATTTAAATTAGGCAAAACTATTTTTACATCACAGAATGTACACAAACAGATAATGGGCCAGCATAGGGCTGCAGGCCCTTGTTTGCTGACCCTTGATCTAGAGGTCCTTCTTCAAGCTTCATTTTATAAAGTGGACAATTACATCTTCCATTCCTCAGATTCCTCAAACTCAGGCTGTCCTCAGGAATTTGAACTAATTTGGCTTATACTTTCTCCTCTCTTTTGTTCCTTGACTTGTTGAGTAGAATCTCCATCTACTTCTTCATCTAAACCTTAAACCTGGTAGTTGTCCTGGATTCCTCACTTCCTTCATTTCTGACATATTGGGACCAAAACTTACTGATTCTACTCAATTTTTCTTTGTCTATGTGATTTCTTCTGTCACTTAATCTTTTGCAATGCTATACAAATTTGTCCTAACCTTCAGTCTTAAGTAGTTCACATTCCTACCAGAGAAACAGTCGAAATCTAAATCTAATTACATTGTCCTTCCAATGAAAATCTTTTAAAGATTCTCTGTAATCTAAACCCTAAGCTTCTAAACATGATGTACATTGTTCTCCTTGAGGTCTTTCTTCATCAGATTCATTCTTTGGTGTACTCCTCTTTCAACAACAGGTCAAATTAAATATTTGCCACTGCCAGGAAGGGTCATGAGGTTACTATCTCCCTGTCTTCATTTATGTTGTTCTCTTTATAATTACTTTATTTTTCCCTCTTGACTTGATGGACATTTGCTTCTTGATGATGGGAATTATTTTTCATCTTTAGCACTTATACAAGGCTAAGCAAAAGAGAGGCTCTTCATAAATATGACAATTAAATATGATCAAAAAAGCTGTGTGAAAGATAATAACATATATACATTTTCGTGTACACATATATGTGATCTAACGTGCATGTGTGCATGTGTGTGTTTATGTACATAAATATATACATACAAGATTTCTGTTTTCTGCCTAACAGTGGTATAACAGATGCAACAATTTTTAGAGCTGGTTGAAGGATGATTGAGCTCCAAAGAGTTTGGATCCAGAATCCCATCAGTTCAGGATGTATCTGGAAGTATCAGGGAAAATATCCTGTCCATTTCCTGCTCACTCCCTCATTTGGAGCTCATTCCAAGCATACATTGTCTTTTGTTTCTAATTACTAAAACCCTATATGCCTTTCAATGCTCCACTCAGGGATCAGAAAGCCTGTTCCTGCAATTCCAAAATTTAGTAACTATTACTTTCTCTCTTGTAACATTTAATACTCCCAGTTAGCACTAGCTTTTAAATGTTCCCTCTGATGTAGAGACTTGTCCTCCATTGATTTGTAAAGAACTGTATTAAATGGTCATCTCAGCACACATCTTAGTCCCAAGCACATGTAGGCAGCAGGTAACTGAAGGACCCGGGACAGAAACAGTCCTTTGTTTAGATCACTCTTATAGCTGAGAGTCTACCCTGTACTGCATACATGAATTTTAACATTTATGGGGTCAGTGAAGTTTTTGAGAATCCAGTAGATAGTATCCCTCTTCTCAGAGAAACCATGGATGTACACATAGACACACACACACACACACACATGCATACTTCATGTATGCACACACAATTTTGAATATGATTTTAAGGCTTCATCAATTCCAACTTACAAGGCTGCAAGTTTCTTTACCTACAGAAAATGTATTGTATCTTTTAATACTTAGCATGGTACCTAGCTGCTCAATAAATCTTGTCTGAAACAAACAGTATTGAACTCAAGCCCTTACTAGAAAACATTTTCTGTATTTGTATTCTATGCAGTACTTAGCACAGTGTCTTGGCCATAAAAGTAATTTAATAAATATTTGTCGAATCAAATTGAATTCTGCTTTCTTTGTATCTTGGAGAAATACCAATTACAGAGATATAGGTAGATGGGGCTAAATAAATATTTAGGATGACTCTTTCAACACTTAATCTTATTGTTTTAATGTTCTACAGATCTGAATCCACTAATTTAAGTATATTAGTGTTAATAGATACACTCTTTTAATCTTTTTAAAGGAAGTGTTTAAATTTTAAAGCATTTAGGTAGAAAGAAAGAATTCATCTGTCCTTTTATAAATGTCACTACATTCTATTTTGAGAATAATGTGAATAAGGACCAAGTCTGAGAATTCTAAAATAAAGTATTTCTACCAGTGAAGGGAAAGTTTGAGGCACCTTTTTCTTCCATAATCAACCCAAATGTCTCGCCACTTAAAACAGATTCTCTTCTGCTTGGGTAGCAATCCTGTTCTTAGCAGTTTTTGGAATAATGAACAACCCTCTTCATAATGACAGAAGTTTGAGCCTTAAAAATAAAATAAATAATTAAAAAGGAGAAGGGAGAGCTGACTGATTGAAACGACACCAAATTTTTATTTTCAATGGCATCTGTAGCTGCTAGAAGTGACACAATTTGTGTCAGTCTAGGAACTTGAGGTAACCAAACATAAGTTGTAATTGACCAAATTAAAGTCAGAAGAATTGTAATTAGTTCATTAAATAAATGATGTGGAGAATTTCCCAACTTAGCACTGAGGGACAAAACAACAGATCATCTGTTCAGTGGAAAACAAGGTGAAAAGGGATAAAAGGAGAATAAAATCCTAACTTTCCCTTCAAAGAAAGCAAAGAAAAGACAAAAGAAACATTAAAAAAGAAAGATTCAATTAGCAAGGAAGGGAGAAAGGAGAGAAATCCAAGTGGGATTCTCTAAGAAGGAAAAGAACGTGATGAGAGTTTAGATCATAATCTATAAATAGTCTTTTATTTTATAAATCCTTCATGTGGTGCATAGATTACACAGTAAGCCTCCCTTGTCCTTAAAATGTACAGTCCCACAGCACATTCCTTTTAAGGCAATACCAAGCACAAAGAACTAGGTCTGGAAAATGACTTGGGCCTCTCTCTTTCAAAAACCAAGAAGAAAATTGATGAGGAGAGAATCTGGGAACATGGCAGAAATTGTCAGGAGAGCACAGAAGGCATAACCCTTAGTTTTGTCTATGAAATATTCCAGAGAAATAGCATGTCCTACTTCTAATTTACCAGTGTGAGGGATAATTTTAATTACCATTTTGTAATGAAACTTTCAGCAAATAACACAGAAGACCACTGTACCTGTCATTCTTCACAAACATGTCAGGTCCTGTGTTTGCCTCTTCTCATCCTTTTGTTCTGATTTTCAATTCTATAACATGCTAGAGCTGATGAATGGGGGCTGAGGATGGAAAAACAGAGCGTGTGAGAGGGTGGATATTTTACAATTAATTCTTCAATATGTTTTGTTGTATTTTCAAGAGCTCCTTTCCATAATATTTCCAAACACTTGAAATAAAGAAGCAGTCTTTCAAATCCTATACCAAACATGTTATTCTCTTCCAATTTTTTAGCGGGGCAAAGGGTTGGCAAATGTAACTACCATCATAGTTGGCACTTAGAATATTCTTTATTGCTAGACATTATGATTTGTTTTTGAAAAGAAATGCTACTAATAGAGAGGAATTAAAATAGATTCTGACACGCCTGAGCTAGGGATGAATTGTACACATCTGCATTCTTAGTTCTCTCTTCCCATTTGGCCTGGAGAACCAGAATAGCTGTGGAAAAAGCACTCATCCTTGGTTTGATGAACATGGCCAATGGATTCCCCTTCCTGTCAGACAGGTTTCAATACGTTTAAAAATCTATGCCATCTTTTTTTAGGGAGATAAATATATCACATCTTCTTTCAGTTACTTGTCTTGAGAATCACTGTCTTCTGAAAATTTCTTCTTGCCAAAAAGATTATATAGAATTTTGCATTTACTACTTTCATTGCAAAAGAAACGGGCAGCACTTTAAGCTACCCATTTCCCTGGTAGCTCAGCTGGTAAAGAATCCACCTGCAATGCAGGAGACCTTGGTTTGATTCCTGGGGTCAGGAAGTTGTCCTGGAGAAGGGATAGCGACTGACTGTAGTATTCATGGGCTTCCCTGGTGGTTCAGATGTTAAAGAATCCACCTGCAATGTGGGAAACCCGGGTTCAATCCCTGGGTTGGGAAGATCCCCTGGAGGAGGGCATGGCAACCCACTCCAGTATTCTTGCCTGGAGAATTTCCATGGACAGAGGAGCCTGGAAGGCTACAGTCCATGGGGTCAAAAAAAGGCTGCCAGGACTGAGCAACTCAGCACAGCACTTTAGAATCATGTAATATATATAAAATCTATACTCACCAGTACACTTTTTTCACTCTGAATATCTAAATATCACTGAGTTTTTAAAAATGTCAGTGGAAAAATAATTTAATACAATAAACTAATGTGTGTCAGTAAGAGAAGTTGCATTTCTCCTATACAGAGGACTATCTTCCTCCAATAGAGGACAAACTTTCCTCTTCTTCAGAATAAGAAAAGTCATTCATTTTGCCACTTTCTAAAAAAGTTCTTTCTAAATTCAATATCCCTACTTTCCTTATCTAAATTTCTTTTGCTGACCATAAAAAATGCTGCTTTATACATTTCCATCTTTGGAATTTTTGTCATATTTCATATGCTCTCTCTGGGAAATCTCATTCTTCACCATAATTTAAAATCTTTTCTTTGTATCAGTAGCTCCAAAATATACACTTCCAGTCCAGAACTTACTCTTTAGCTTCAAAACATCCACTTGCTTGTTCAACATGTTCAGAAAGAAGGTCGTTATTCAGTGAGAACCTAATCCAGACCAGCTCTCACTCTCAGTTTCTATCTCCTAATCAGCATATCACAATTGACCTGGGTATCATTGTTAACATCTTCTTTCCTTTCACAGTTTCCTTTCATCCCTGCCTGACATGGTGGCATCCAAAAATACATCATATCATGCTAATGTTTCCTCTGATAGTTCTCTCCAAGTCATCTCATCATTGCCACTCCCACTACTGGTTTTATTACAGTGTCTTACCATCTCTTGCCTGGAGTTGCTTTTGGAGATAAGAAAAATTCATCACACCCAGTAATGACCCATATTCCAAAAATTTCAAAATATACCTATATACCTCCCTCATTTTGCCCTGATTATTATGGTCATTTTCCAGGAAGTGGTCAAGAAAAGATGATCCATTTCCATAGAGAGTCATATCTATGATCAGCCTTTCTGAACCGTGTGGACCAGGACAAGGTGAGAGGCAGAGAGCTTCTGAAGTCAACGTTTTATGGGACTCAGCAATGCCAGATGGTTGTGGACAGTAGCACGCATGGAAGACCATCAAAACCTTGAGTACCATCCTCTTGTTCACTGGCTGTTGCATGATTTTCAAACTGAAAATGGACTGGAAAACTGAAAGCCTGATACCTATTAGTAGCCAGTTGACAGACGGCTAGAACAGCAACAACATAATCTGAGAAGGTGTCAAAGATGGTGCAGTATCACTGATAATCCTGCAGGGGGGCCAAAGTCAGATGTAGCTAAGCTGCCAGGAAGAGGCTTATAAATTGCTGGGTTATAGTTTCCCAAGTGGCAGAATAAACATCTAGGCTACTTGGCAACAGCCCAAGATTCATTAAAACTGTAACTAGGTTCACCAAGGACAATAATAGCTATAGCTATGAGAATTGTCTTGAGCTCTACCCTACTAAAAGAAACAACCACAGACTCTGATTCTGGATAGTTGGCACTAAGGTAGAAAAGCCTCAACATCCCAGTGTGTACCACCAATATCCGTTTCGCTGAGGCATTCAATGAACCAGGCTTAGGTATTCAGGGGAAATTCTGTGAATTCAGGTTTCCATTCAGCCAGAAGGTTTTCTTTAGGCACCACAGATGATAGGGAGATGGGTCAATACTTATTTTATCTGTCCCCCTAGCACTTCTCCAGATGTGCCTCTTCTTTATCAGAAAAGTTCCCCTAGATTTTATGAACATTCGCATCACCATCACATGAAAAATCAATTCAGTTATACTTTCAGCAACAGAGGTCATGACAATACTAAATTGAATTAAAGGATCTCATCTACAAGAGATCACTGTAACTTCTTTTCCCCACTGCAAACCTTGCCCAAAGCCTGGCAGTTGAATTTGGGTGTCCCTTTCCCCTCCTGGAGAAGGGAACAGTTACTGACTCCAGTATTCTTGCCTGGAGAATTCCATGGACAGAGGAGCCTGGCAGTCGATGGGGTCGCAAAGACACTACTGAGTGACTTTCACTTTCAGTTCACTTCCCCATCATGGGACTAGATAGGATAGTAATTTTTTGCCTACACCAAACAGAGCTGTACAAATTTGTGTCCTTACCCTCGCCAAAGCTCCCCAGATTACTAAAGTGGGGATGTATGGACTTCAGTTCCCTTCCAGGATGGGGAAGCTTTTAACCTTCCCCGCTAGTTATTTTTCTTTTTAAGGTAGTTGAGTAAGGCTAGAGAAGGAGAGAAGGAAAGTGCAGGGAGAGAGTGGAGCTAGGCTATTATATAAAGCACATCTACTTTAGATCTCCAGTGACATGGTGGGTGTTCATGGCTCAGCCAAGCAAAATTCTAATGGTATGTATGGGGCATAAAAGTCATCATTGTTGGCACCAATATTTCAGATTTAGGAACCCTTTGATTCAGCAGCCAAAGACAAATTACTTTGAGACTATGGCCCTGAGAAGTGCATACATTGATTGACTTGGGCTTAACTCAAATAGCAGTCTTATCTTTTTTTTTTTTTAAGGAATCTAGCTGAATCTACATTATATAGCAGTTTTTTGTTTGTTTCTTTGTTTTCCTTTAAAGGAATCTACCTTCATCTACATCATTTGCTAGCCCATTATCAAAGCAGTATATCTTAAGTTCATACCCAATTTCAATATAAAGGCTAGGGCAGTTTTCTGCAGCGTCAAGGCTGACTGTAATAATTTATCTAAACGTCTTTAGACGTGTTTCTCATTCTCCAGTGGGTGAACTCCATAAACTCCACTGGATTTGTTAGCCTAATCAGGGAAGTAAGAGTCCAAAGTCTAGTCAATGCCTTGCCTGGGGTTTCTCCAAGGACCTTGTCTGTTTCAGAGAAATCTCCATAAGAGGGCCTTAGCTCCCTTATTGCAGCCATGAACCACTCCAACAAACAAACAAAAAACAACAACAAAAAGACCTTTTTGACCTTTTCCTGTAATCTTTGAATGGATTTAAGTTTGTCATTATAGACTGGTTGGGGCTGACCTATGAGACTTCCCAGCTGTTGCATTATCCTAAACAAGCAGTTAAGCCTCCTGCCTCTCATTTCTTCATCTCTCAAGCAAACCAGCCAACATTCTAAAATTTGTCTGAGTCCTGCCCATGCTATTTATGAATTTTCCTCTTTCGACCCAATGTAGTGCACATTCTGTAGGTATTGGCTGAAATGGATTGGAAATACCTGCCTACTCAGGATGACTCTTAAGTGTTGTTGTCTGGGTGACAGTGGGGCAGATTTGAGACTGACTGCTGGATTGTCCAGGAATCCTCACCCTCTGCCTTCAAAGAAGAGCTAGCAACAATAAGGGTACTATTCACACAACTGTTTCTGAACCTGCCTCCTGGTACTCGGCCTACAATCACCTCCCTAACACTGCCTCATTCCTAAGTGATAAAACAGAATACCATTTACTGAAAGGCTGCCCATGCAATTTGGCCTATATGTTTATTACTGATTCCTATGGACCTCCTTGAATAACATTAATTGCCCTGCGAAGCACTAAATTTTCCTCTTCCAGAAAGCATGTCTTTGTCTTTATCCTATATTCACCACCAAACTCTCAAGAACTGTGAAGGGTCTGAGCTTTACTTTACAGGGGAGATAACAAGTTAATTGGACATAGTCTTATGGATGCTAGCAGTAGATGTGAGACTCCTTTTTCAATGTCAAAGGACTTCATTACTCATAGCACAGAAACCAGCATGAAAGTCAGCATACATTATGCATAGTCTCCGAGCCCAAGTTCTCACAAGAGGGTCAGATGATAATTGCACATGCAGTAGGTTGCTCTCCAGGAGATAAACTCTGAATGTGGGAACCCAAATCTTTTATAATGGGCAGTAATCATGCCTGACATTGCCCTGGAGAGAGACATTATTTTTATTACACCAGACAGGAAGCAAATCTCCCTCTTCCTGGAGGGAGATACCATCTCTATCTTCTAAAACTGTTTTCTGTGCAAACATCCTTAAAAAGATAATCTAGAACAAAGGGTTCTTCTTCCAAGACATGCAGAAACATGAAAGACCCATAGAGATCCTTCATTACTTTCCCCTTTACACATTCCATACAGCCCAGGAACCAGGTGTCAGATTCCAGGATTCAGAACATTTAGATCTATCTCATTTCACCATAGTTAACATAGTACTTAGATTTTAAACCTTTCCTTTGAGAGTTCCTGTTATACTGGGACATGTCCCAGTTCAAAAATCAAAGCATTCAAAGCAAAGTTATTTTGCACAAACTAATTCCTTATTCACTTTTCTAGTTTTCTTACTTCCTCTTTATACTCCTACCCTTATCCTCCCTCCTTACTCCTCCCTAATCATGGAGAATATTTCTTACTTATAGATGATACTCCTAAATTTAAAATACTATTTTAATAAATGAAATAGATTTTATTTTATTCAGTTTATACTCAGTATGTTTAGAATATGACTAGGAAAAAAATCTACTTTATTCTGGACAGGTATTTTAAAATCTAGAAAAGTATAGGCAGTACTCAAAGATGGAGATGATATTGTTAAGGTTATGAGCAAATAAAGATTTACACTCTGCATATGATTTAGTATTTGCTATTTCCCCTCAAATCTGAGAACTGCATTACAGAATGAAGTGGAGGAGGGAGGAATTCCCCTCATATTTCATTTATTTGATTAAGTTTTTCCAGAGATAGGATTTCAGTTCAATAACTCTAAGATATGTTGTTTTAGCCCCTTACCTTAATACCCTCAGTCAGGTTCTACATAAGATGTTTATACAAAGAGATGATGGAAAACCAGGGTTTTGGTATAAGATCAGAGTAAATGTTAGGATATCTATAGCAGAATATACTAATGGCTCAAATTAATTCATTTCAAGAGGATGTACTTAAACTGAGTCTAGCTCAGTCAGAGAAAAATATGAGAAGTCCAAAATATATACACATATCTAGCAGTGCATGATTACAAAAAATTCTTTATAAAATAAAGAATTGAAGAAAATTCTCCCTTCATTGTAATTTAGAGAATTAAAAACAAATCCTAATGAGTTAATATCAATCCCTTATCTTTTGTCAGACTACCTATGAATAAGCTACCCATTTACAGATTAAAAAGGATCTAGAATAATCTTTGTTGCTACTCTTTTTAATTGCGTAATCACTTCTGAGATGTATAGATGACTTTGGAAATACTTAATATATCTTTAATGATGAGAAATCTCAGCACTTACTGACAGCGAGATGGAAGGTATTACATTTTACAACATAAAACTTGCTTTCTATTCCAGAATTCAAGTAATATGATAAGTAAGGCCTATGACATGTCCTTTAAAGACACAAGGAGTGAAAGTCACGCCATTTGCTTCTAATTTTAATTATTCTGGTTAGCAATAATTTTCCAGCTCCTTGTCAAAGAAGGAAAGAGTGGTAAATTAAGTTCTAACGTACATATCCACCCAAGATCAGAATTCTTTAGCCTTCATGTAGAAACCACTGGATCATCAGAGAGTTTACCTACATTCCACGGAAAAATCTATTCAAACTCATGTCTGGATTACACAGGTGATCCCATCTGTCAGCTCTTTGAAATCCTTTCTGGTCTCTGGGCTTGTTATTTTTCAGTTGCTAAATCATGTCTGACTCTTTGCAGCTTTACGGACAGCAGCATACCAGGCTTCCCTATCCTTCACTATGTCCCAGAGTTTGCTCAGATTCGTATCCACTGAGTCAGTGATGTTGTCTAACGACCTCATCCTCTGCTGCCCTCTTCTCCTTTTGCCTTCTGTCTTTCACAGCATCAGGGTCTTTTCCAATGAGTCGGCTCTTAGCATCAGGTGGCCAAGGTATTGAGCTTCAGCTTCAGAAATAGTCCTTCCAATGAATATTCAGGGTTGATTTCCTTTAGGATTGACTGGTTTGATCTTTTTGCAGTCCACGTCTGTGGGCTTATTTGTTCTCTATTTTCAACGAGTCTTCTGGCAAGAGAGCAGTAGTCAAGGCGAACTGGGAATCAGAGTGTTACCAACTTGTTTGTGATGCTTTCTCACCTGGCTCTCTGCAGAGCTCTAATAACAAGAGGAGGTGCTATTGGCCTGTTAATAATTAATAGCACCCAGTGCAGATGAAGCACTTCTGTCACAGGGCTTCATCAGTAAGGTCACGGTACAACAGGGGCTGCAGGTTCTGTAAGTGTGAGTGGTATTTGCATATGTCAGAACAGACCGCGCATGCTAACAGCACAGACACTCCACATCAGCTTCTGTTTACTCCCTTGCTAACATCCCAAAGCACAGAAGTCCTGTGTTAATCGCTCAGTTACATACTGACTGTCCATGTGTTCTCTCAGAGCTTTTCCTAAGTGCACTGTTGCAAATAAACTGCTAATGACTTCGCTTATTCCAGGCACCCTTTCAAGGAAATCTACAACAGACACACACACATACACACACACACACAAAGAGACTAATGATTCCTCTATTTAGCAATGTGTCTTGTGACTAGGTTTGCATAAAAGCAGTATCAATTAAGTAGCAATTATCTGCAAAGTGGGAAAAAAAGAGGGAAGATATAAATAAGCAATGAGTGTGATACTAAAATCTCTGAGAATAACTAAAATTGAACTCTGAGGCAAGGGCACCGACTAGTGAACATTTTCCCCCCATATTCTCTTATACCTGAAACCCACAAAGCCCCTGTGAAATCCAGAACAAGTACTGGCACTTAAGCTCTTAAGTGATTTTTTATGCTTCATTTTCAAGGTGACCACTATTTTGAAAGAGCAAAGAAACAAGGGAAAACAGAGTTATATCTAAGCACTACTAACACTGGGATGGGATGGGGAGGGAGGTGGGAGGAGGGTTCAGGATGGGGAACACATGTAAACCCGTGGCTGATTCATATCAATGTATGGCAGAAACCACTACAATATTGTAAAGTAATTAGCTTTCAACTAAAATAAATAAATTTTTAAAATAAGTAAAAATAAATAAAAGAAAAAGAGAGAAAGAGAGGAACGATTGGTCCTATAAATGTTTATTCTGTGAAAGGACTCAACTAAAAGATACTATATTTTCTATGTGTCTTAATAACAGAAGTCAGCACTGTGTTCCAATGTATCCCTCTATTTTTGTCAAGCAATGTACCTCATAAGATTTATATGGAAAACTACATTATTTGCCAATAAAGAGAAAGAATAAATGGGATTATGAGGCAATGCAAAGTGTAAAAGATCAATTTTTCTTTACTAACTTTGGCTTGTAACAGCCAGTTAGGTTCTTTCAGCTCTGGATCCCCTCAGGAGATAAGCAGAAAGGCAGAGACCACAGTGGCTTCCTTTTGGTGTTGGTCCTTATCAACGAGGATGGTTTTGACCTCAGTCTCCTCCACTAACAACAAAGGACTGGACAGAATATGAATTAGAGAAGCAGGTAAATGTTTTAAGGTTTCTTCAGAGGATCTGGAGCCCAGTAATTCCTTTGATTAGTCAGGGCTCAATGACAATTATAGGTAAAAAATGTGGGGTTTTTTTTTTTTTTTTTTCTTTTCTTACTTATAATGATCATACTTGCCTGATCCTAAATGATGACATTTAGTTTGACAAAATACATGGAGAAAGACAATTATAAGTGTGCAATGTATTGGCCAGAATACCATTAGGCTAATATAATAAAAAGACCCCACAAAACAGAAGTTTACAGAACAAGGAAGAATGTTTCACTGTAATATTCCACTCCAGAGCTCCAGGCTGTTGAGTTGCTCTACCTCATTTGGTAAGTTATGGACTTTGGTGGCCAAGAATGTGCATCACCCAGATTTTCTTAAAGAAAACCTGCTGTAAAACGAGCTGCTGCATGTTCAGATCTTCCAAGACATTCTTGTTGAGGCCATACCAGCTCCAAGGCTACTTCCAGCCAAAGACTAAGTGTGGCAGGGCTGTCAGAGTCAGGCCATCTTTGCCTGATGCATGACTTTCTCGTGGTCAGTTTTGTTTGAGGAGTCCACACTGGCTGGGCTGACACTTTGCTTTGCAGTCTGGAACATACCCTGCCCGTCCTCATCCCCTCCTGCTCTCCTTTCACAGGTGTCAGAACTGCACTGAGGCCCAAAGGCTCTCCCCACTTCTTCTCCCTCTCCACTTGTATTAATACCTTTCACATATATTCCCTCCAATATGTGCCGTAAGTTCAAGCTCATTTAGATGCATTATTTTCTTGCAACTGAAAAGTTTTAAACACCTGCAAGTACCCATTCTCTAATCTGAAACCCTTTGGGCCAAATGGTTTTCTGAATTCATAACATGGTACATCTACCTTGTATTATATACTGACCCCATTTGGAGTATTACGGAGAGACTATGCAGTGAAATCCAAACACATACACAGAGTGCAATAAGTAGAGGCTATAGATGATCTCACATAGATACAGGTCACTTTTTTTTTTGCCAATAAATAAGTCTAGATCAGAATGGGAATGGTCTCTAAATAAATTATAAGAAAAAAGCTGTTTGATTTTCAGAGCTTGAAAAAAGGTGTTTGGATTTCAGAATTGTGAACCTATACCTTTTGTACTGTTGTTAAGAGTTACTTTACTCTCAGATTCATAATTTCTTCCACCTTACTTTATTGAGCTATTAGAATCCAACCCAATAGTCCTCAAGCTTCAACGACAATAAAGATCTCCTGGGCGCAATTTTCAACTCTCAAATTTTCATTCAGTAAGTCTAAGGTAGGGCCTGAGAATCTGTATTTTTAACAATCTAGGTAACCCCTATCACTGCCTGTGATTCTGATGCAGAAAGTCTTGGAATGAAAATATTGTTCTAGGCTTTAGTTTACCTTTCACTGTGGTAAACTACTAATGTCCTAAGCTCCAAGTTTAATCTCCTGGATTTTGAGTCTTTTTTTTTTTTTTAAACATAGAAACAGCTAACTCATCCTCTTGTTTTCCTTTCTGAGTCTGGCTACTTTTGCAGACAAGTCATATAGCCATTAGGAGAAGGAAATGGCAACCCACTCTAATATTCTTGCCTAGAGAATCCCGTGGACAGAGAAGCCTGGGCTGCTGTCCATAGGGTCACACAGAGTCGGACACAACTGAAGTGACTTAGCAGCAGCAGCAGTAGCAGCATATAGCCATTGACTTCCTAGTATGATATTAACTTCACCAATAACTCTTCAGGGATGTTTATCTTGCAATGGCCAGACCTAGCTTTTTGAACTGAAATAGAGCTGAATAGTTTCCACTTATCTTTGAGTATCTGTCTCAAGAGTATCAGCTTGAACTTAAAAAGTTGTGCAAGGAGGGCCCTGTTCCCATTATGCTTGGAGTTATAGGTAGAAAAACTTCAGATAAACTTTAATGGGTAAGTGAATCCACAACAGGTACAGTAGGACAACTGACAAGAAATGAGTCTGTAAGTGTCCTCTCAACTCAGGACTACTTTTAGCTTGGTTCTCTTGCAGGACCAATTTTTTTTGAAGGAGTAAAACAGTCATATTTGTAAACTTTCCTTTCCCTTTCCAAAGATATTTCTGATTTCTATTTTAAGCTGAGTGTTCTTCCTGAAACTGGAGACTAATCAAGACTAGAAGTGATATGTTAAGAGGCAAAGTTAAGAGGGGTGGAAAAAAACAATGTTTGCAAAGGGATCTGGGTTTTTATTTGGGCAATATATTTTCTGCAAACAAATGTTTGCTCCCCTCTTAATATGAATTTAACATCTTCTGTTAATCACAGTTTGAATGCTTATTAACATTAATATTAATAAGGGAAAACACAAGAAAAGTCAAGTCTAATAGCATCCTTTAGAACTACTTAAATACCATCATTTCTACAGGTTCACAATTATCAAACTGAAGAATATGACATTTTGCTAGGATTTAACTGGAATTAGAGGTTAAATGTAGTGTATATCCCTGGGGAAACAATTTTAAGGAAATGTTAGAAAAAACTAGTAATTTTTATGCTAAAATAAACACAGGCACTATAGTACAGAATATGAAGCTTGTGTGCTTTAATTAGTAAAACACATCCTTGTTAAGAAATATCATAAATAAAAATGCCTCTTTAGTCCAAGATCTCATATCCTACAGAGGTCTGTCTTCTTTCTCAGTGATTCAGGGTAAGTTGGTGGGAAAGTTTAGAAAACACTGCAGTTGATTGTGACATGTGTGGTTAGGTATTTCCTGTAAAGAGTGTAAACGTGCCTACTTTGTTATTCTAGTGCCTGCTCTTGAATTCTCCATCTCAACTTGCAATATATGGAGTTGAAAACTATATGAAAATTGTGTGTTTTAGTTATGCTACCAAGGATATGCAACAGGATGTTAAAACTGAACTATTTCTGACTCTGTTTTGGCTAAAGCCCCAAGACAACATTTGCCAACTATTCTACATTCTAAAGTTAGACCACCTATGAAGGACTTGCAAAGAAATGGAGGAAATCAAGAAGAAACTCACAAGGCCCTTTTCCTCCCTTAGGTAACAACCTATAGGAGTCAATAGACACCAGGAGAAGCCCTGAATTTAGATGTCTGGACATTTTAATTGCTGAAATAAAACTTTCTTTTTGTGACTAAATGTGATCAGAAGACTTTTTCTTGGCTATGAGTGACCCAAAAGTCATAGTATTTCCATTTGATTTCATCTGTGTAGCAGAGAAAATAGCCCTACAAAGTGGGTTGTAATGAGCATTAAGAAATAAAGTTTTTTAGTACTACCTGTGACTAGGACATGAATTAGGAAAAAAAGAAGCCATATAAGGTAACACTTAGAGATTTCTAACAATTCTTTTTTTTTTTTTTTTATCTGCTTACATTTATGAATCTTGTTTCCACCAAAACTGGACTTTTCCTTTCAAGTTTATATTACATTCTCTGCTTCCCTCTGCTACATGAACTCTTTCCCCATTCAATGCTGCTCTTGGTGTTCATTTAAATATTGGGATGTTATTGACCTACTTGGCTTCCCAGGTGGCCCAGTGGTAAAGAATTCGCTTGCCAATGCGGGATACATGGGTTTGATCCCTGGGTCAGGAAGATCCCCTGGAGTAGGAAATGGCAACTCACTCCAGTATTCTTGCCTGGAAAATTCCATGGACAGAGGAGCATACAGGCTATAGTCCATAGGGTCGCAAATAATCAGACACAACAGAGCCCCCCCACACACATTGTAGTCCTATCTTTTACATGGTCTATATTCTCCCATTTGATGATGCTGGGGTGGATGACTTTCTGATTTCATGGCAAGTGTGTCCTAATTCCCAGAAACACTTAAACAGGCTAAAATCAGAAAATTACATTCTAAGAAAATATGGTAAATAAGTAGCAGTTATAACTTCTCTAAAAAGTGCCTATCGCTTGGCCTACAAATTCCTGACCTACTTACCAGTTTATCTAACCAGGAGGAATAGACAGGAATCCAGGTTATATAAATTGATGCAATCCTATATTATTATGAGAACTCAGACTTCCAGATCACAGGACTTTTCCCAAAATGAGTAAAGAAAGGATTCATTTTACCATCAGAAAAAATATTTTAAGAGTCTTTTTAAGTATATGAGAATTATTAAAAAAATTCACTAAAACCAGAGACATAAATTCACATTGAGACATTTGCTAAAGGTTAAATACTGAAAGGTGTTAAAAAATGATATTAAGAAGTTACTAATAATAGATGCAAATATGAACAGATATTTATGGGGCACCAAATGTGCTCCATAAAGGCATTGTGCTGGTTCTGGCCATATCCTGGTAAATAATGGATAATTCCTGATTTCTAGGTGTTCACAGAAGTAGAAAAGAAAACATGCATAAGTAAATTACTATTTAGAATCATGAATATGATAAGAGGATCTGTGAAAAATAAAGTGACAGATAACCACATGAAAGAGGTTTAACCCTGTTAGGAAACCAGGGGATCCTTCTGGTCAAAGGTCAAGTCAGCAGTCCTTTGAAGAACAGCCCTGGAGATGATAGGAAGGTACAACTAAGAAGCAGAAAAGAAGGATACTCACATGCAAAGCAACATAGTGTACTCAGGGACAACCCTAGTAGGCTGATAAAACTGCAACACTAAATGTACCTGAATAGAAGTGATTGCAAAGAAGGCTAGCATGGTGGGAAGGAGCAGGAGATAAAAGGGCTTTGCTAAGGAACTTCATCTTGAGAGCAATGGGACATCAGTCAAGGATTGTATGCCAATGAGACAGAAATGAAGAGATAAGCATTTTAGAAGAATTCATCTGCTGCAAAATAAGACATGAAGTAGAGGATGGGGGAATCTATAAATAAAAAGAAACCAGATTTCTAGTGACAGAGGAAGTAGAGAGCAGAGAGAAAGAGCGAGGAAGACATTTTAGAGGTATAGCACTCAGGAAGGGAGACAGAGAGAGTGAAAGAAGAGAGAGAAAAGGAAAGGGGAGGGGGAGATGTGCAAACAAGAAAAGAGATGGGAAATGATAATGCAGTTAAAGAAATAATTTGCCCAAAATTTTGAAATCTGGATACAGTAGGCAGAATAATGCCTCTCCTGCCCCACTCTGAGATTCCATCCTAACCTCTGGAACCTGCAAATATGTTTCCTTACTTGGCAGAAGGGACTTTGTTAATGTGATTAAGTTAGCATTTTTAAAAGAGGGGTGGGATTTTCCTGGATTATCCAGGTGGACCGACTGTAACCACAATGTAGTCATTTTAAAGTTTTTTTCTGACAGTTCCAACATCTGGGTCTGGTTCTGTTGCCTTCTGAATGTCTTAACCATGTTTTTATTTTTTTTCTTGCTCTCTTGTGTATCATTTTTTAAAATCAAATTCCAAACACTGTATAGAAGAATAGGAGAGAATCAGATAAATAGCATCTATGGTCAAAATGTGTTCATCTCTTCTTTTACCAGGGTGTTAATGTAGACCCAATTCAATGTAGTGAGCAGTTTGCCTGGATTTTGTTGCACAGGCTTCGTATTATTCCTGTAGCAGACATACATGCTCTTGTGTTTAGTTAGAAGTCGGGGTGCCAGAAAGTTCTCCTGCTCCACATACAGTTCTCAAGGGGACCGGCACACCTGTGCCAACTGTTTCTCTCCTCGCTCTTGCCCCTCCCAAGACACTGATTGTTGCTTGTTACTCAAGTGACAAGGGTATGATTCTGCTGGGGGCAGAGGTGGTTCCTCCTTGTCCTCTACCCTCAGGACTGGGTACCAGAGAAGAAAGGGTGGTTACAGCTCCTCTTCCAGTGGATGACAATGCCTTCTTTAGTCCATTTGGGCTGCTGAATAACAGAATACTATAAACTGGGTGACTTACAAACAATGGATATCTATTTCATACCGTTCCGGAGGCTGGGAAGTCCAAGATCAAGGTGCCTACAGATTTAGGGTCTTGTCAGGAACTGGTTTCTGTTTCATAAATGGCTGTTTCAAAAGATGTCATTTTGTGTGTCCTCAAAAGGGGGAAGGGCGAGTGAGCCCTCTGGAGTCCCTGTTATCAGGGTACTAGCTCTATTTATGAGGGACCCACCTTAATAATCTACTCACATCCTAATTACATTGGGGATTAGAATTTCAATGTATAAATGTATAAATTTGGGTGGGGGATGAGGGATACAAACATTCAGTCTCTAGTATCTTCCAGAACAGCTTAGGCTCTAGAAGGGCAGGCAGATTTCCTTCCTCTTGTCTCTGGCAGCCCAACTCTGTCTTCTATCTCTGGTGAATTTGGCAAGTATAAATTTCATGGCCCTCCCCAGTGTCCTTAGATATCTCTTTTATATCAGTGCAGGACACCAGGGAATGAGATTATTTCCTGTTGCTCTCCACCATCAGATGAATTTTCTCAAGATCTATGCAGGATGATAGGGGAGGAGTCAGGTGTTCTATCCTCTTTACACTCAGCAGCAGCTGATATTTTCCTGGAACAGGGAACCAAGAGATTTTCCTTTCCCTGCCCATCAATAGACCACTGGGTTTTTAAGTAGTATATAGCATTTTACATGGTACTGGTCGTGAACTGGTCTGAACCCTGTCAGTTGGTCCCATAAGTGATAATAAGTGAAGTCGCTCAGTCGTGTCCAACTCTTTGCGACCCCATGGACTGTAGCCTACCAGGTGCCTCCATCCATGGGATTTTGCAGGCAAGAGTACTGGAGTGGGTTGTCATTTCCTTCTCCAGGGGATCTTCCCGACCTACCTAGCTCTAAAGGCGAGACCTGGAAAATGTAGTTTTTTTGTGTACGCAGTAAGAAAGGGAAGCCGTGTGATAAGCACATGGCATTGTCTCTGCTTTACTGTGATAATGGGAAAGGGACTCAACTTAGGACTCCCTATAATTTCAATCAGTCTCCTTAGCTTTGTAATCATGACTCTTGAAAAACTGAACTTCTCTCTATGTCTCCAGCTTTAGTTTCCCCACATTCCACACATATGCTGAGGTGCAGGCTAACTATTTGCATTTTTCTTAAAAGCTGTGCTCTCTCTCAAGCATTATCTTTGCATGTGCTTTCCCCTCTTTCTTCACTGAATTCCCCATTTTACATTGTTAACTCCAGGGAATTTTCTCTGGACTTTCTTCTGTCACTGTAGAAATCCTACATTTTTCTATTATAGCAATTATCAATCTGTATTATGATTGATTATAAATTCTTTGAATATAGGACAGAAAAGTGCAAAGACATGAGGATAAGTAGCAGATTTCATTTTCATTCATGATGCTATAGTCGTTCCAGTGGTCGGGAAGCAGCCTGAATACTCAACACTGACTACAGTGTTTACTCAGTTCCTGTGTTTCTGCTGTCCCCTCTGTCTCCTTTTGCCTACGTGCATGCTAAGTCGCTTCAGTCATGTCCAACTCTTTGCAACCCTATGGACTGTAGCTCACCAGGTCCTTTGTTCATGGGATTCTCCAGGCAAGAATACTGGAGTAGGTTGCTATGCCCTCCTCCAGGGTATCTTCCTGATCCAAGAGTTGAATCCATGTTTCTTACGTCTCCAGCATTGGCAGGTGGGTTATTTACCACTAGTGCCATTTGGGAAGCCCTCTTTTGTATACACTTCTACTCATTAAACGGTTTTTAAAAATATAACTCAAACTATTTAAAAAGAAATATTTTAATAACATATAATAGCTAACATTGATAATTTTTATTCTAAGTATTTTGATATATCAATTCATTTAAATTTCAAAACAATCTTATGACTGTGGTTTCATTATAATCCCTATTTAATAAATGAAAGAAAGAGATGCTAACAAGCAAACAAGATTAGGAAGCTCCTCCTCTTGTCCTCTTGGCTTCTGGTTTCTCTCTAGTTTTCTCTGTTGGAAGAAACCACCAGGAAGCCAATTGGCAAAGAAGAAATGTAGCTTGCAGACAAAATGAAAAGAGGTTGGATTTACTAATCTAAAATCCTGGAGAAAGGACCTCGCAAAACTGGGACTCAAAGTATTGAGCAGAAAGTATTACCCATCTAGAGCTGGTAGCAATCCTGTCGTCACAAAGCAGACTACAGAAGGGTACATATGAAGCTGAGAAACAATAGTTTAATAATGAACACAGTGACTTATGTGTGCAGAGCCTACTAGAATGTGTTTCTGCATTTGGGGGTTCTGTCATGATTCTAAATGTAGGGGCGCTATTATGATTCTCACAAAGAGTTGGCATTATCTGCAACAGATACCTGAGTTGTTTGTCTGAGACACCTCTGAGAAATGTAAAGTCTTAATTTTGCTCCTTAAAACAACTAGTGAGTTTTATTTTACTAATTTATCAAAGCTTTTTTCGGATATCTTCTCTGACTCCTATAAGGTACCTGTGCCTACGTGTTAAACCACAGATAGGATAAACTCCACAAATGAAGCATGGTGCAGGTGTAAAGCAGGCTCATTGATGAAACTTATAGGAATAAAGTTAACAAAACTCATGTAGTCTCCCTATGTCTCACTGTTATTCTTGGCCTGGTGGGGCTGGATGCACAATGGGGGTGCAGTCCACCCCACCGCTCCTTACACATATGCAACTCTACATTTTTATGGAGAAGTTAAGGAGGAGGCAAGAAGACTAACAGCCTAATAATGATATCTCTGTCAATCAAAGTCCAGTCAGGCAATAGAAACTATACCAGTTATTTGGGCAGAGGAATCTAGTGCAAAGAATTACTAACTTGGTATAAACTTGTTAATTATGTAATCTGTAGGTTAAAGGAAACTCTAAGTAGTCACTGGCTGGCTTCTGCTGGATTATTTGCTAAAGGGGAGAAGGGGAATGGTTGAAATCATCACAACTTAGAAAAGGAGGTCTGACCATTGGAATTTAGACAACAGAGCAGGATCCCCAGAAGCTGGGACCCAGACCTCTGAGGAGGAGGTGTTATGCTGGTGGTAGCCCTGGCTCATGCTGGGGGAGGGGCTCTCACGATGAATCTGGCTTTGTAAGTGTTTGAAAGTCTATAAACCATGGAAAGAATCTTCTTATGGAAAGAATAGCCACTGCCAGGATGAGAAGTCCTGGCACCATTGCTAGGATGGTGCTCAGAGAAACAGGAAGCATAAAGGAAACAACCCGGGAGAGGCCTCTTCCTCCTTTTTTATCATAGAAGAATCCCTCTAGTGTCTTCTGTTGCAGAGCCTAATAGCCTTCACTATGGACATGAGATACAGAAATGTGCTTTGCAGAGCCCCAGCACTGGCATCACAAAGCCAAGTATAGAATATTGAGTCTAGAACTAAGAGACAACACCTTGATAAGGGGCATAAATGGAAATAAGAAGGTCTTGGACTCTGTTTGGAGGAAGGGGCTTGCTAAAGAGAGGACCTTTCTAATTCCTGTTGTAATTCAGTGACTTGATGAGTTTTCCCACAAGCTTCAGTTTCAACTGGACACTAAGCAGTCCTTCCTGATGAGCCAGCTAGTCTGGAGGATAGCAGAGGGGCATCATTCATAGATAGAGGGGTCCATCTCCTTAATGCTTTTGTAAATTTTGAAAATCTTCAGCGTGGGATGGTAAAAAATGTACTCTCTAAAATGCCAAGGAGTGTTCCTAGGAGAAAGGAAGCTTATCCTGAGATGCAGAAATTGCAAGGGTCTTTAAGAAACAAAGATAGTTCATATTTTTTTTTAAGTAGTTCATATGATTAAAGTAGTCTACTGAAAAGATTTATCTAGCAGTGACATATTAGATGAAAAGGAGGAGTGAGAATACAGAGACAGGAAGCCCAGTTAGACAACTAAGCCTATGATCTGATCTATGGTTATGATTGCAGAGCTAGGAAGACAGAAACATAAACATCATGCAAGAGGAAAAGGAGAACCAAGTAAAATTATAGCACATGAAACTTATCACATCATTTTATAGCCTGTTGTTAATATGTCCATCTCCTTTGCTAGATTCTGAGTAACATGTTTACAAAAACATTTTCTCACTGATCACTGTTATGGGATGAGGAGGAAGAGAAACACTAATGGAACAGTTGTAACATTGTCAAAAACCGAGAGCAAGACTTGTCTGAGAGCAGCTTAGTGAGGAGAACACCCTTGCTGGAGATTTGGGGCAGGCTGCCAAAATACTGCGTAGTGGGGCTGGCAGCTGCTGGACAGTAACTTGAGCGATACTGGCAGGCTCAACCTAGAGCAATCGGGAAAGTCATGAAGTCCAGTGTCATCAGCATGTCATGCAGTAATAGCTGAGTCTATGAGGCGGTCAAGTAGATGGAAAGGGGCACGTATTTCTTCAGTGCCTCTAGTGGTTGCCAAAGAGAAGGCATCTAAAAACTCCAGGATCCTGTTCATGGAAGGGACCACCTCAGGGATAGCACAATTACAGTGATGAGGATGGTGATAATGTAGCACCTAAATGCTAAGTTCCTTTCATGAACCAGGAGCTAAATGTTACACATATGTACCTTATGTAATCCTTATAGTTGACTATAAAGTACATATCATATTTCACACTACAAATTATGGAACCTAGATTTAGTAAATTAAGTTAGTCAAGATTATATAGAAATAAATGGAAGACCCAAGTTTGCTGTTTCAAAGACTATGATGTGAACTCCTGTGTTTTGTAAAGAGGCTCTGGACCAAGAATGACTTTCATTACCACAATTACTCCTGTGTTTGCTCACCATTTGCTCCTAGGCTTTTGAGAGTTCTCTCTAATAGCTTGTAATGATGGACAAGGCTTAATTAAGCCCAAATTTCTAAATATGCTTGAAACTGTAGTGAAAAATAACATTTTATAACTTGTCAGAAAAATTACCATCGGTATTTTAGATCAAGTGCAATTAAACCCAAACTCCTAAATATATTTGGACCTCTAATGAAAAATAACTTTTTATAATTTGTCAGAGAAAATACTATAGGTATTTTAGAATCCAATAAATTATTAGATGAAATGAAAATAAGTTATCATTGTTTGGTTTTATAATGCAGATATGAGTTACATAAAATAGTGAATTGCAAATACTTGAAAAAGAGTGACACTTGCATCTTACAGAGAAAAGAAATTGGACACAAGTTGGAAAATAGCTTTGGCCTCTTTCTTTTGACCTCATAATCACTTGTGACCCTGGGGTAGCACTAAGCCTTCAAATATAAACTGATTTTCTCTGGTGTCTGATTGCAAGCTGTAAGCTTTCATTATGAATATGGCATTGAACATACCATTTCTTATCGTTATCTGTCAAGAAGAAAAAGCAAGGGGAGGATTAAGGAGGTCCTTAATGGATAGGCTTAACACTGATGATAATTTCCCTGCCTCAGATTTTCTATGTGTGACATTCTACATACTGCAAAGGTGTTGCCATAAGACCCTGAAGAATAGACATGGGAAAAATTCTGAGTAGTGATAGGGAACTTATCACTCAACATAATATATAAGTGGCACTGAAAGCTGAGAACCAACAAACCACTTTAACCATCATATAACAAAGATCAGAATGCCTTTCTTAATTGGATATTACATTCTTTCTCTCAAGTGAACCTCAGCCTACTCAAGAATTATAGAAATGATTCCCCTATAGCTTTGGAAACTTGGTGTAAGATGGTAGAGAGAAGAATAATGAGATAAATTGAGTTTCCGACTAATTTCCCTTTTTTTCCCTCTCTCTCTTTCATGTCTCTGCCCTTTTTCTTTTCCTTTATCTTCTCAATCCTTGCTGCCTACAAGATTGTGTGACCTTGGACAAACTACTCACTCTTGGCTTTAATTTTCTCCTTACTCAAGCTGAGGCAGTTGGATTGGTGCTTTATTTCTATGATTTCTACCATTTGATGATTTCTTCTCAGCAGTGGCCACAAGACTGGAAAAGGTCAGTTTTCATTCCAATTCCAAAGAAAGGCAATGTCAAAGAATGTTCAAACTACCATAAAATTGCACTTATTTCACACACTAGCAAAGTAATGCTAAAAATTCGCCAAGCAAGGCTTCAATAGTATGTGAACCTAGAACTTCCAGATATTCAAGTTGGATTAGAAAAGGCAGAGGAACCAGAGATCAAATTGCCAACATCCACTGGATCATCAAAAAAGCAAGAGAGTTCCAGAAAATCATCTACTGCTTCATTGACTACGCTAAAACCTTTGACTATGTGGATCACAAAAACAACAGAAAATTCTTCAAGAGATGGGAATACCAGACCACCTTATCTGCATCCCAAGAAACCTGTATACAGGTCAAGAAGCAACATGGAAAAATGGTCTGGTTTCAAATTGGAAAAACCAGACATGGAAAACTGGTCTGGTTTCAAATTGGGGAAGGAGTACATCAAGGTTGTATATTGTCACCCTGCTTATTTAACTTATATGCAGAGTACATCATGCAAAATGCCAGGCTGGATGAAGCACAAGCTGGAGTCAAGATTGCCTGGAGAAGTATCAATACTCTCAAATATGCAGATGACACTACCCTTATGGCAGAAAGCAAAGAGGAAGTAAAGAGCCTCTTGATGAAGGTGAAAGAAGAGAGTGAAAAAGCTGGCTTAAAACTCAACATTCAAAAAATGAAGATCATGGCATCCTGTCCCATCATTTCATGGCAAATAGATGGGGAAACAATGGAAACAGTGACAGAATTTATTTTCTTGGGCTCCAAAATCACTGTGGATGGTGACTGCAGCCAAGAAATTAAAAGACCTTACTCCTTAGAAGAAAAGCTATGACGAAGTAGACAGCATATTAGAAAGCAGAGACCTGCTGACAAAGGTCCATCTAGTCCAAGCTATGGTTTTTCCAGTAGTCATATACAGATATGAGAGTTGGATCATAAAGAAAACTGAATGCTGAAGAATAGATGCTTTTGAACTGTGGTGTTGGAGAAGCCTCTTGAGAGTCCCTTGGACTGCAATGAGATCAAATCAGTCAATCCTAAAGGAAATCAGTCCTGAATATTCATTGGAAGGACTGATGTTGAAGCTGAAGCTCCAATACTTGGGTCACCTGATGCGAACAGCTGACTCATTAGAAAAGACCCTGATGCTGGGAAAGACTGAAGGTCAGAGGAGAAGGGGACAACAGAGAATGAGATGGTTGGATGGCATCACCAACATGATGGACATGAGTTTGAGCAAACTCTGGGAGTTGGTGATGGACAGGGAAGCCTGGCATGCTGCAGTCCATGGGGTTGCAAGTAGTTGCACACAACTGAGTGACTGAAGTGAGCTGATTATAAATCAAGTATACTTTAATAAAAATATAACTCCTTGCTATTTGAAAATAAAAGTTATTCCTTTTATCACTTTGATTATCTTAAACGTAGATATTTAAAATCTTCAGTGGAATACTCCATTTGTTTAAAGTGATTGTAACAGGTGGTGATTTTCAGACATGAGTTTGAGCAAGCTCCCATGATGGTGAAGGACAGGGAAGCCTGGTGTGCTGCAGCCCATGGGGTCGCAAAGTGTCAGACACGACTGAGCAACTGAACAACAACTGTCTTGGGTAAGTGGGTGGATCGTTCATAAAGGCTCTATGCTTAAAGAATGAAGCATATTTAAAGCAAAATGGTCTAATCTCTATTTAGAATGATGCAAATCAACTACCCAATGAAAAATTTCAAATCTCACAATTTCTTTAGAAGTTAGAAAACCTAAGCACAATAAAAAGGTATATATTTTCTTGTGTGACCATAAAATCGCACGCTCTTCAAATTTAGACATCTGACAAGAAAATATTACCCTGTCTGTGGCAGGATTAATTTTTGTTCTGTCAGAACTGACCTAGTGCTATAGTTGTTTTAAGCCCTAGAAATAAAAAAGTGCTACGGTTGCCAAATACTAGGTGCCATCTAGCGGCCATTGAGAATTAAGACAAATGTTCAGAATTCCAAAGTATTCTGATAATTTCCTTTATCTTTTTTTAAATTGTGAGTTATATTTATCGCTTTCTGAATGATATAATCCATTTTAACCATGTTTCCAACTCCTCAAATTTGTATTTGTACAAGTGAAACTGCCTTTAGGGCTATTGGTGTCTGGTTAGAATTTTGATTGTTTTAACCTTTCAACTTTGTGTCAAGAGATTTTTCTTACTTCATTTTAGTAGAAGGGATATTCCCATTTAGAACATTCTAATTAAAATTAATGTTAGAGACTGTATTGTTTTCCAAAGATCTCAAATCAATGTTTTCATTTTCTTCCCCAAATTAAATCCAAGTTGGGGATGCCCCACAAAGGTAGACAAAGTGTCAAATAGAAGTATTTGACTGACATTAATAATGTTCATAGTTACTCATTTTGAATGTAGAAAACCAGTAGCTTTGGATTTACACAGAATATATGTGTAAAGACTCATAAAAATATTTAATATTTTAGAATTCCCATATTTAGAACTAGGAAGAAATATGAACAAAATCCAGTTCTAGTGAATGTTAAGAATTTTATATCCAAAAATTTGTTAGAAATAAAAGATTAATAAGTTACAGTGTATCTAATGTTGTACCTTTAATAAGCATAATAATGTGATACATTACTTGATATTGATACTTATTCTGATTATAACAAAAATCTATAAACAAATAGTAAATGATATACTTCTTATTTTGTCAAATCAAAGTGAAAATTGAGGAAAATTAACGTTAATATCATCTTGACCTCTGGCACTTATATACATATATTATATAGTTTTGCTACAACATATTCATTACATTTTGGTAACAGTTATCAGTCATTTTTGATCAGTTACTTCTAACTTGGGAAATTCTACATTAACCCCATGATAATACCAAGGTTTATCAAGTTTCACTAACCTGACCTAAAAGGACATCACTTCTGAGTAGCAATTCTGGTGAATTAATGGGGCATGAAACATTTAGAACTTATGAAATACCATTTGTTTAGCAGAAATTATATACAAAATGCATGGATAAAGGTCACTATCAATCAACAAGTATTTACTGAATATCTACTATAAACTAGAGACTGGGGACATATCTGTGAACAAGATAGACAATGTTATCACTTTTAAGGAGAGTATTTCATGAGGGATATTTAGGAGAGATAGTCAATGGATAATTGAAAAAAATTATGGTGGATTGGAAAATATGAGACCACTTAGATGTAAAATAGAAAAACAATTAAGGAGGGTCTTAATTTACTTCATAATTTGAAAAGGTTGAAAACTACTTATCTAGGCCCTTCTATAAGCACTTAAGAGATTTATATTCAGGGAGTGGTCTAGGGTAATATCCTTTCCTATCATAACTAGCTCCATTATAATGAGTTAACACCTGTCGCTGAGTTTTAAAAATAAAATACTAATGAAAACAGTAACCCATCACTATAATTGTGTCTCACTATCTAAAGCTTAGAAGAGATTTGTTTAACCAGGATATTGAAATGTTTAACTCAGTAGAACATAGCATGAAATTATTTTTTTACCAATCACTGCCCTAATGAGAACAATGTTAAATCTTACCTTCCTTCTG